>NW_027555034.1:0-99202 GCF_964656455.1 Halichoerus grypus | reverse complement strand
AAATTTAGAAAACAGAAACGTAAAAGAATCATGTAGGAGCACTGTTTTTGTTGCATTTTAATCTTTTAAAAATGCATACATTGTTATTTTTATAAAATTGGGATCATACAACTGTTTTGTATGCCTATTTTTCAATTTAATGTAATATGTCATGTCTATTATATACATATATTATATATAATAAAATTTCTCTAGATCATTAGGTATCTTTCGGAAACAAGAATGATTTGAAGCACAGACAGGGAGAGCGCCATGTGAGGATACAGGCAGAGACTGGGGTGATGCTTCTACAAGCCAATAGATGCCAAAGATTGCCACCAAAGCCCCAGAAGCTGGGAGAGACAGTGGAACACATTCTCCCTCACGGCCCTCGGGAGGAACCAACCCTGACGACACCACACTTTGATCTCGACTTGCAGCCTCCAGAACTATTTCAATTCAAGGATAAGAGAACATCCCGAGACGGCTTGAACTCCATCATGATGGGGCTCGCTGAGGGCGGAATGGATGAGGCATTGTCAGTGACTTCAGCTCTCGTCCGTCACACATTCACTTTCCAAGGCACACCAACCAAGAAGGCAGATATTCAGTTAGCTTGTTCTTTATCTTCTGTCTTCTTGACAACCGAAACTGTTTTTATAACTAGAAGATCAACCAACCAAAGAAGCAAGCAAACAAACAAAACCAAGAATGGCCAGAGATCGGGAAGGTAACATCTGGATAATTTGGAAACCTCGATGGGGTTTTTGTGGCAGGGACCAGTTGCATTTGTTTTTACATGGAAAGGTGAGTGTATTTTAAATTCCATACCCTCCGTCTTTCTGCCTCTTCTGATGTGAATTAATAGCCATGTATGGTGTGTTGTCTTTCTGAACTTTTTAGTGTTTTCCATTGGTCTATCCTATAGAGGTTTTGCATATTTTTGGGCAGATTTCTGAATACTTGATATTTTCATTGATAATTGATTTATTTAAATTATTTTCCTTTGTTTTTTCCTTTTTTAATTTAAATTTAATTAGCCAACATAGAGTACAACATTAGTTTCAGATGTAGGGCTCAATAATTCATCAGTTTCATCTAACACCCAGTGCTCATAACATCACATGCCCTACTTAATGCCCATCCCCCACTTACCCCATCACTCCATCCACCTCCAGCAACCCTCAGTTTATTTCCTATAGTTAAGAGTCTGTGATGGTTTTTCTTCTTCTCTGTGACTTCCCATTCAGTTTTCTCTCCCTTCCCCTATGGTCCTCTGTGCTGTTTCTTACATTCCACATGTGAGTGAAACCATACGACAATTGTCTTTCTCTCATTGACTTATTTCGCTTAGCATAATACCCTCCAGTTCCATCCCCGGTGATGTAAATGGTAAGCAATCATCCTTTTTGATGGCTGAGTAATATTCCATGGTGTACATATACCACATCTTCTTTATCCATTCATCTGTCGTGGGGCATTCGGGCTCTTTCTACAATTTGGCTATTGTGGGCATTGCTGCAATATGTATTGGGGTGTATGTGCCCCTTCGGATCACTATCTTTGTATCTTTGGGGTAAATACCTAGTAATGCAATTGCTGAGTCAGAGGGTAGCCCTATTTTTAACTTTTTAAGGAACCTCCCTACTGTTTTCCAGATTGGCTGCACCAGCTTGCCTTCCCACCAACAGTGTAGGAGGGTTCCCCTTTCTCTGCATCCTTGCCAACATCTGCCATTTCCTGACTTGTTAATTTTAGCCATTCTGACTGGTGTGAGGTGGTATCTCATTGAGGTTTTGATTTGGATTTCCCTGATTCTGAGTGATGTGGAGCATTTGTTCATGTGTCTGTTGGCCATTTGTAGGTCTTCTTTCGAGAAATGTCTCTTCATGTCTTCTGCAGATTTCTTCACTGGATTATTTGGTTTTTTGGGTGCTGAGTTTGATAAGTTCTTTATAGATTTTGGTTATTAGCCCTTTATCTGATAAGTTATTTGCAAATATCTCCTTCCATCCCATAGGTTGCCTTTTGGTTTTGCTGACTGTTTCCTTTGCCGGGCAAAAGCTTTTTATCTTGATGAAGTCCCAATAGTTCACTTTTGCTTTTGTTTCCCTGCCTTTGGAGATGTGTCTAGCAAGAGTTGCTGCAGCCGAGGTCTAAGAGATTGTTGCTGTGTTCTCCTCTAAGATTTTGATGGATTCCTGTCTCCCATTTAGGTCTCTCGTCCATTTTGAGTTTATCTTTGTGTATGGTGTAAGGAAATGGTCCAGTGTCATTCTTCTCCGTGTGGCTGTCCAATTATCCCAACGTCATTTGTTGAAGAGACTTTTTTTCTTTTGGATTTTCTTTCCTGCTTTGTCGAAAATTAGTTGACAATAGAGTTGAGGGTCCCTTTCTGGGTTCTCTATACTGTTCCATTGATGTCTGTCTGTTTTTGTGTCAGTGCCATGCTGTCTTGATGATTGCAGCTTTGTCAGAGAGCTTGAAGTCCAGAACCGTGATGCCACCAGCTTTGGTTTTCTTTTTCAACATTCCTCTGGCTATTCTGGATCTTTTCTGGTCCATACAAATTTTGGGATTATTTGCTCCAGCTCTGTGAAAAATGTCAATGGCGTTTTGATAGAGATTGCATTGAATGTGTAGCTTGCTCTGGGTAGCATAAGACATTTTAACTAATATTTCTTCTTCAAATCCGTGAACATGTCATATTTTTCCATTTCTTTGTGTCTTCCTCAATTTCTTTCATGAGTGTTCTTTAGTTTTTCGAGTAGAGATCCTTTTCCTCTTTGGTTAGGTTTATTCCTAGGTGTCTTATGGGTTTTGGTGCAACTGTAAATGGGATCAATTCCTTAATTTCTCTTTCTTCTGTCTCATTGTTAGTGTATAGAAATGCAACTGATGTTTTAAAAAATCATATTGAGCACTTTATTATTTTTTTAGGAATTATTTTTTTATTTTTTTAATTCTAAAAAATTTTTTATTGTTATGTTAATCCCCATACATTACATCATTAGTTTTAGATACAGTGTTCCATGATTCGTTGTTTGTGCATAACACCCAGTGCTCCATGCAGAACGTGCCCTCCTCAATACCCATCACCAGGCTAACCCATCCTCCCACCCCCGTCCCCTCTAGAACCCTCAGTTTATTTTTCAGAGTCCATCGTCTCTCATGGTTCGTCTCCCCCTCCCATTTGCCCCCCTTCATTCTTCCCCTCCTGCTATCTCCTTCTTCTTCTTTTTTCTTTCTTAAGATATATTGCATGATTTGTTTCGGAGGTACAGATCTGTGATTCAACAGTCTTGCATCCATTTTCATCAGGCATATTGGTCTGAAATTCTTTTCATTGGGGTCTTTGTCTGATTTGGGGATCAAGGTAATGCTGGCCTTATAGAATGAGTTTGGAAGTTTTCCTTCCATTTCTATTTTTTGAAACCACTTCAGAAAAATAGGTGTTAATTCGTCTTTAAATGTTTGGTAGAATTCCCTTATGAGCCCATCGGCACTGGACTCCAGAAAGCTAACCGCACAAACTCGCCTTGCTCACTGAGACTAGACTGTTTTCGGCCCTGTGTCTGGCCTGTGCTGTGCCTTCTGCCAGAAAATCCCCTGTATCAACCAACTGCCCCCGCTTCTCTCCGATCGTCATCTAAGGACCCTTGCTACTCCGTGTCTGGTCCCAACATAGAGCTCACGTGGAGGCCGTGCTGAGTTTCAGCTCCACAACCTGAGGAGTCGGAATCGTTCTGTGACAAGGTCTCCAAGGACTCCTCTGCTCTTTAAACTGTGAAAGCACCATCGGGGACTCCTGCTCATCTATCAGTATTCAGCTCAGAGGCCTCCTCGTCCGGAGAGGCCCCCTGCCCTGCCACCCCACCCCAGCCTGCAGCAGGGACAGTTAGAGAGCCGGAGTGGCCCAGCAGTGAGGGCACATGCCCCCTTCAGGAGCACTTCCAGCCCCTGAGCCTCTCTCTCCTGCTGCCTGTGACTCTGTGGGAGGACACGTCGTATTTGTCGTGGTTCCCGCTGGTAGCAGCGTCGGCTCCATCAGGTAGGACGTGCGTCCCCTTGGAAATCCTCCCCCTGCACTCCAGCCCCTCCCGAAGCTGCCCTTGGGGTCCCTGTTGTGGGAGCAGCTCGGAGGTGAGACCACCTGCTCACGAGGGCCGTCAGGGACGGTGGAAACCTGGCGGGAGCCCAAATGGACAGGCCTACTCCACGCCGCACTCCTCAGAAAGCGGGCTCCCCACTGCGTGCAATGGGTCCATGCCTTGCTGACTCTCCTCAGGGCCCCACGCAGAGATTTTTCTAAGGGTTCCTTGAGGACGCCCAGACAACACACAGCGATCTTACAGAAGGTGGGAGTCTTTCTTCCTGCCTCTCCTCTGACCCCCCCAACTGCCCCAACACAGCCCCGATCTGTCCTCCCCCTCCATCTCCATGATGACCACCCCAGTGCCAGCCCCCAGTGCTCCATGCAGACCCCGTGAGCCCTCTCCCAGAATCCAGCCCCGTCTCCCCCTCCCCTCGTTCCCTTGTCCCCAAAGCCACGCAGATCTGTGCAGAACACACATCACACCCGTGCCCAGCCACCAGCCCCTGTCTCCAGGTCTACACCCGCCCCGGGTGTCTCTACCCTGCACGAGGGAGAGCTCTGTGCAGGGGCCCTGCTGCCCGCCCCCTTCCCTGTCACCTGTGCCCGGTTTCCCCAGCCCCGGCAGCACAGCCCTGCCTCGGCCTTTATACTCCTGTGCTCCCTGCCTGGAACATTCTGCCCCCTGCTCTCCCAGACTACCTCCTGTGACCTTCATCTCAGCCTGAATGTCCCCTCTGGTTGTGGCCCCTGACCCCTGTAGTCATCACCCTATTGGAATTCTCTGCAGAGCAGAGATTGCTATTCCTTGTGCCCTTGTTCTTGATTCCCTGGCCTTGCCCCCACTAGGACGGAAGCCCTGGGGCTCCTCGGGCCCCACCCCATGCTGCAGGACAGCGCTAAAGACATCTTCGAAGCTGCAGAGATACTCACTACATATGTGGGTGCGAATGAAAGCAAATAATACACACAGGCACACTTTGGATCAAATAGAATCATGAGTGCGCGTCCTTCTCCAAATTGCTCCTGGACCCTTTTCTGCCTGCCCTGTGCCCGAGGCTGACTCCCCTACCTGCACTCAGGCCCTCTGGGGGCTGCCTCCTTGCCCAGCAGTCCATGGAGGTCTGGATGGCAGAGGGGGGGCACTTTGCCCCATTCCTGGGACAGCCCCCCACTGGGCTCAGCAGATGCCACTTCCCTGTCCTCCCTCCAGGCCCAGGGGTGGGACCGCCTCCCCCTGTGGCTGGAGGCTGGGAGCCCCCTCCTTGGTCCTGCCCTCTTCCCTGCTGTAGCTGGGGACTGTCCCCCGGCCTCCAACTCCGCACCGTGTGGGAGAAGCGCTCCTGCCTGGGATCTTCCCTGGTCCATCGGGACACTCTGCTCTCTGTGCAGAACATCAAGGAGCCTGTCCTCTCTTTACACATTGCACACACACGTTTTTTCCTTTCAGTAATTTATTTATCTCTAAGCAATTTTTAAAATGGTCAATTCTATTTTTACATTTTCAGGTACTCATAAAACAACTACAGTAGTCTAGATTCTGCATCCTGGGGTGTGTGCGTGTGCACATGCCCACGTGCATGGGAGTGTATGCTTGTTATCAGGAGAAAACTTTGTATTTTGACTGCATACAATTCATAAATGTTAAACAACAAACAGTATCTTAAACAAAACAACAAAGGCTAAGAAGAAAAAAATGGCAGAACAAGGAAGAAATGGTTGCAAATTCCTAAGTTTTCCTATCTATAAATTTAAGACTAAACTAATGCTATGAATTTAGGACTAAAATATGAATTCAGAACTAAAATATGAACTTAGGACTAAAATGTGAATTTAGGACTAAAATTTGAATTTAAGACTAAAATTTGAATTTAGGACTAAAATTTGAATTGACGACTAAAATATGAGTTTTAGGACTAAAATTTGAATGTAGGACTACACTAACTATTTCATACAGTTTGAGTGAGATGTTGTTTTGTTTAAGGTTTTTCTCTCTCTCTTTTTTTAAGGCAATCACATTTTGTTCACATAAATACTGAGTTATTTCTGCGGAACTGTAACCCTAGTCCTAGAGCACAGAAATGGTCTTGTTTGAAAGTCTCTATGCATGTCCACGATAGAGGATGTCTTCAGTCCCAGTGGCATGAATTTCAATCCGAACACCGTACCCACAGCAGACAGTTCTAAAGCGTCCGGCAGGGAAGCTATGTCTTCATGACCATGTGGACGAAGCTCTAGTTACACAGTCCGCGATGGGGTTACACCGCTATCCTGCGGAGAGTCACTGTGGCGTCAGTTCCGAAAGAGTAGCCGTTTCACTAGAGAGAGAGCCATCAGACGTTCTTCACGGAGCTCCGCGCAGATGCTGAGCCGGGCTGTGGCGGCTCAGAGCCCCAGCTGCCCTGAGCCCGGTCACCCCTGCAGGCGACTCCGGGTCCCGGGGCCCTCACGGTGGGCCTTCCCTCCCCCCTGGGGGCCAGATGACCCCGGGGACCCCCCGACACTCCCCAGCCTGCGTGGGCTGTGGGCGGAGCAGCAGGACCCAGAGGGTCCCACAGGACAGGCCGGCAGCTGGACTCCACACCGGCTAGCATCCGCCTCAAGCGATCATTCTCTTTCCTTAGCTCCTGGAACTCCCTCTCTCTGGACGCAGCTCCCACCCAGCTCCTTGTGACTCTTTCGTGATGGAAGAGGACCAGCTTGCGATAGTAGGAGCTGCTTCTCTCCAGCTCCTTGCCCAGGTCTTGGGCCATCTTCTTGTAGAGGTTGCGTCTCTGGCACGTGAAGTTCATTTCTCTTTGCGCGCTGGCCAGTTTCTTCTTCATTTCCAAGCACTGAGCTTCCGCTTGAAACACTTTTTGGTGAAGTTGCAGGATGTATTGGTCCTGTTCATCCAGGGGGTTCTGAAGTTTCAGCTTCAGCGGCTGAATCTCCCTGTCCAGCTGTGAAGTTTCCTTCTGCAAAGAGGCTTCCTGGGTTTGCAGGCTGCGGATTTGTCGTGTCAGCTCCGCCATCTCTCGCCTTTCTGCGCACAGTCGTCTGGCTCTGTGTTGCTGTTCCCCTTCGGGACTTGGAGGGGACCGAGGGCAGCCAGCATCCTCAGGGACGCCCTTCAGATCCACTGCTGCCCGATGGGCGGGCTGATCGCCATTTCCTGCTCCCCTCTTTGGCTGGACTCCCCGGCTCCCGGCACCGGCGTGCTGTGCAGGGAGGTCAGGCGGGGGGACGGCCTGCAGCCCGGGTCCGGCCCTGGACGGGGACTGGCTGGCTTGATCTTTCGGGACCGGCTCCATGCATGCCTTCGACGGCTCCAGCCTTTCTTCCCCCTCCTTCTCCTGCCCTTTCTGCCTCCATCTCGAAACGTCTTGGTTGAGCGGTTCGGGTCCTTCTGGAAAAGGAGGGTTTTCACTCCGATCCTCCGTTCTTTTCCTCAGAAGCTGTTCTCCATCCTTCTCCGATGTTCTGAGGATGGGTTTTTCCCCAGGGACCTGGGGCAGGTCGGGAGGCTGGCTCTTCAGTGCCTTCCTCAGAGAGATGACAGTGTCCCTAAGCACCAGCCTGCTCAGGTCTGCGTTCATTGCTGACAAGCACAGGGCTTGTAACGAGGGAGGACTGGCCACCACCGCGGGCGGCCTGAGGGCGGCCTCGGCTTGTGTGCTTGGGCCACTCTCCTCACGGCGGGCTCCACACACTTCGTGGCGGGCAGAGCCCCTGTGGCCCAGCGCCTTCGCGCTTCTTCGAGTGAGTCGTCTCTTCACGAGGAGAACCAGCAGCACAGTCCATACGAGCACCGCCCAGGGCAACACGGGGAGACTCGGGCTGTGTCCCCAGCTTCCAGAAATCAGCAGCAGCGCCTCCCACAGGTGCTCCAACACCAGCTGGCAAGTGGATCCGGCGGCCGAGGGGGGGCCCTCCATGGCTGCGTCGGGCTCCACAGCTCTGTCTCCGAGCGCCAGAGTCCTGTGGCCGCAACTGACCCCTCAGAACCCTGTGGAGAGTTCCACCCATGAGGTCAACGGTGCCCGGCAACCAGGGCAGAGCAGTTGGGCCGGGGGAGGGGAGGCCAGCCAGGTTCTTTTTAAATTTTTTTAAATTTAGTTCAATTAGCAAACACATAGTACATCATTAGTTTCAGATGTAGAGTTCAGCTATCATTAGTTGCATATGACACCCAGTGCTCATCACATCGGGTGCCCTCCTTAATGCCCATCACCCATTTATCTGACCCCCAACCCCACATCCCCTCCAGGATCCCTCAGTTTGTTTCCTATAGTTAAGCATCTCTTGGTTTGTCTCCCTCTCTGATTTCTTTCCTTTCAATTTTCCCTCCCTTTTATGATCGTCTGCACTGTTTCTTATATTCCACATATGAGTGAAACCATATAATTGTCTTTCTCTGACTGACTTATTTCATTCAGCATAATATCCTCTAGTTGCATCCACGTTGATGTAAATGGTATTCATAATTTATTTAAATTTCATTTGGAAACTCTTTGTCACTGGTATACAGAAATACCATATGTATCTCTATATCTACACTCTATATAGAAATATATCCAAAGAAGACATAGGAATGGCTAACAGACACATGAAAAAATGTTCAACATCATTAGCCATCAGGGAAATTCAAGTCAATACCACATTGAGATAGCACCTTACACCAGTTAGAATGGCAAGAATTGACAAGGCAAGAAACAACAAATGTTGGAGAGGATGTGGAGAAAGGGGAACCCTCTTACACTGTTGGTGGGAATACGAGTTGGTACAGCCACTTTGCAAAACAGTGTGGAGGTTCCTCAAAAAGTGAAAAATACAGCTACCCTATGACCCAGCAATTGCACTACTGGGTATTAACCCCAAAGACACAGATGTAGTGAAAAGAAGGGCCATATGCACCCCAATGTTCATAGCAGCAATGTCCACAATAGCCAAACTGTGGAAAGAGCTGAGATGCCTTTCAACAGATGAATGGCTAGAGAAGATGTGGTCCATATATACAATGGAATATTACTCAGCCATCAGAAAGGATGAATACCCACCATTTGCATCAACATGGATGGGACTGGAGGAGAATATGCTGAGTGAAATAAGTCAAGCAGAGAAAGTCAATTATCACATGGCTTCACTTATTTGTGGAACATAAGGAATAGCATGGAGGACATTAGGAGAAGGAATGGAAAAATGAAGCGGGGGAGATCGGAGGGGGAGTTGAACCGTGAGAGACCGCGGACTCTGCGAAACAAGCTGAGGGTTTTAGAGGGGAGGGGGGTGGGGGGATGGGTTAGCCTGGTGATGGGTATGAAGGAGGACACGTACCGCATGGAGCACGGGGTGTTATATGAAAACAATGAATCGTGGAACACTACATCAAAAACTAATGAAGTATGGTGACTAACATAACATTAAAATAAAATAAAATAAAATAAAAAATAAAGATGATCAAGAAATCTGGGAGGAGAGGTGGCTGCATTGGGTATCCGCAGAGTGTTCCAAAACCCATGATTCCTCCAAATGGTGCAGATGCACACAGACACCAAGCCATCAGTTGGCTCTTTATGTGACACATCAAGGAGTGAACAGAACGACAGCTGATTTAGAAATCCTAACTGGTGAACAGAGCTTGTTATAAGACAACATGAGGAGAAATACTGTGACCTTGTCCTTCACAGAAGGAAGAAGAACCTTAAATATTAGTCTGATTTAAAGTTGAGACCTAGAGGTTGAGCTCAGCTCTACCACCCACCAGCTGTGGCTTTCCGAAAGGAGCTGGTGGAGATCTACACAGATAGCTCACTTTGTAGATGGAGCAAATACAGAAGGTCTCCCGGCTGGACCACGGTGGGATGGGACCACCCGTGCCGGGACCTGAGCCAGTTCGTTCTCCCGCCCTGCTGATTCCTTTCACCGGAAGGGCTGGGGAGGCCATAGAGTGGAGTGGAGTTGAAACTCCTGCTTGATTGTGCCCACTGTGATTTTTAGGGTGAAACAGTAGCAGGGCAGGAGTAAACAAAATGCTTTCTAAGGTTAAAAGTGAAAAATGCAAACCAAGTACTTATTGGATCCCATGGAAACTAACACATAACGATACTGACCCACTAGTTTCTTCCTCTGCCCCATTACCAAACAAAATGAATGTCGTTGTGCTGGCAGCAACCTGTGTTTGAAAAACCAAATTCCAACAGACAAGTGAGCAAGTAGACAGATGATGTTACCTTGATCCTTGAACCAGCCTGGATCTGCTGACTATCCAGCTCTTTCCTCATCTGTGAAATGGGCATAAAATAGTATTGGCCTCACATGGCTTTTGTGAGTTACACAAAGAGAGCTCTTAGAGCATCACATGGTGCATAACAAGTGCTCCTTGTGTGGCTGTTGTTATGAAGTGGAAATCTCTTTGTATCTCTCACACGTACCAGAGCCTCTTACTTAAAGGATTTCTATCCACACTTTATTCATTTAGTACATTTGTTTACGTGTCATACTGTAAAAGTAGTATTTGCTCTCAGTGCAAAATTTAGAAAACAGAAACGTAAAAGAATCATGTAGGAGCACTGTTTTTGTTGCATTTTAATCTTTTAAAAATGCATACATTGTTATTTTTATAAAATTGGGATCATACAACTGTTTTGTATGCCTATTTTTAAATTTAATGTAATATGTCATGTCTATTATATACATATATTATATATAATAAAATTTCTCTAGATCATTAGGTATCTTTTGGAAACAAGAATGATTTGAAGCACAGACAGGGAGAGCGCCATGTGAGGATACAGGCAGAGACTGGGGTGATGCTTCTACAAGCCAATAGATGCCAAAGATTGCCACCAAAGCCCCAGAAGCTGGGAGAGACAGTGGAACACATTCTCCCTCACGGCCCTCAGGAGGAACCAACCCTGACGACACCACACTTTGATCTCGACTTGCAGCCTCCAGAACTATTTCAATTCAAGGATAAGAGGACATCCCGAGATGGCTTGAACTCCATCATGATGGGGTTCGCTGAGGGCGGAATGGATGAGGCATTGTCAGTGACTTCAGCTCTCGTCCGTCACACATTCACTTTCCAAGGCACACCAACCAAGAAGGCAGATATTCAGTTAGCTTGTTCTTTATCTTCTGTCTTCTTGACAACCGAAACTGTTTTTATAACTAGAAGATCAACCAACCAAAGAAGCAAGCAAACAAACAAAACCAAGAATGGCCAGAGATCGGGAAGGTAACATCTGGATAATTTGGAAACCTCGATGGGGTTTTTGTGGCAGGGACCAGTTGCATTTGTTTTTACATGGAAAGGTGAGTGTATTTTAAATTCCATACCCTCCGTCTTTCTGCCTCTTCTGATGTGAATTAATAGCCATGTATGGTGTGTTGTCTTTCTGAACTTTTTAGTGTTTTCCATTGGTCTATCCTATAGAGGTTTTGCATATTTTTGGGCAGATTTCTGAATACTTGATATTTTCATTGATAATTGATTTATTTAAATTATTTTCCTTTGTTTTTTCCTTTTTTAATTTAAATTTAATTAGCCAACATAGAGTACAACATTAGTTTCAGATGTAGGGCTCAATAATTCATCAGTTTCATCTAACACCCAGTGCTCATAACATCACATGCCCTACTTAATGCCCATCCCCCACTTACCCCATCACTCCATCCACCTCCAGCAACCCTCAGTTTATTTCCTATAGTTAAGAGTCTGTGATGGTTTTTCTTCTTCTCTGTGACTTCCCATTCAGTTTTCTCTCCCTTCCCCTATGGTCCTCTGTGCTGTTTCTTACATTCCACATGTGAGTGAAACCATACGACAATTGTCTTTCTCTCATTGACTTATTTCGCTTAGCATAATACCCTCCAGTTCCATCCCCGGTGATGTAAATGGTAAGCAATCATCCTTTTTGATGGCTGAGTAATATTCCATGGTGTACATATACCACATCTTCTTTATCCATTCATCTGTCGTGGGGCATTCGGGCTCTTTCTACAGTTTGGCTATTGTGGGCATTGCTGCAATATGTATTGGGGTGTATGTGCCCCTTCGGATCACTATCTTTGTATCTTTGGGGTAAATACCTAGTAATGCAATTGCTGAGTCAGAGGGTAGCCCTATTTTTAACTTTTTAAGGAACCTCCCTACTGTTTTCCAGATTGGCTGCACCAGCTTGCCTTCCTACCAACAGTGTAGGAGGGTTCCCCTTTCTCTGCATCCTTGCCAACATCTGCCATTTCCTGACTTGTTAATTTTAGCCATTCTGACTGGTGTGAGGTGGTATCTCATTGAGGTTTTGATTTGGATTTCCCTGATTCTGAGTGATGTGGAGCATTTGTTCATGTGTCTGTTGGCCATTTGTAGGTCTTCTTTCGAGAAATGTCTCTTCATGTCTTCTGCAGATTTCTTCACTGGATTATTTGGTTTTTTGGGTGCTGAGTTTGATAAGTTCTTTATAGATTTTGGTTATGAGCCCTTTATCTGATAAGTTATTTGCAAATATCTCCTTCCATCCCATAGGTTGCCTTTTGGTTTTGCTGACTGTTTCCTTTGCCGGGCAAAAGCTTTTTATCTTGATGAAGTCCCAATAGTTCACTTTTGCTTTTGTTTCCCTGCCTTTGGAGATGTGTCTAGCAAGAGTTGCTGCAGCCGAGGTCTAAGAGATTGTTGCTGTGTTCTCCTCTAAGATTTTGATGGATTCCTGTCTCCCATTTAGGTCTCTCGTCCATTTTGAGTTTATCTTTGTGTATGGTGTAAGGAAATGGTCCAGTGTCATTCTTCTCCGTGTGGCTGTCCAATTATCCCAACGTCATTTGTTGAAGAGACTTTTTTTCTTTTGGATTTTCTTTCCTGCTTTGTCGAAAATTAGTTGACAATAGAGTTGAGGGTCCCTTTCTGGGTTCTCTATACTGTTCCATTGATGTCTGTCTGTTTTTGTGTCAGTGCCATGCTGTCTTGATGATTGCAGCTTTGTCAGAGAGCTTGAAGTCCAGAACCGTGATGCCACCAGCTTTGGTTTTCTTTTTCAACATTCCTCTGGCTATTCTGGATCTTTTCTGGTCCATACAAATTTTGGGATTATTTGCTCCAGCTCTGTGAAAAATGTCAATGGCGTTTTGATAGAGATTGCATTGAATGTGTAGCTTGCTCTGGGTAGCATAAGACATTTTAACTAATATTTCTTCTTCAAATCCGTGAACATGTCATATTTTTCCATTTCTTTGTGTCTTCCTCAATTTCTTTCATGAGTGTTCTTTAGTTTTTCGAGTAGAGATCCTTTTCCTCTTTGGTTAGGTTTATTCCTAGGTGTCTTATGGGTTTTGGTGCAACTGTAAATGGGATCAATTCCTTAATTTCTCTTTCTTCTGTCTCATTGTTAGTGTATAGAAATGCAACTGATGTTTTAAAAAATCATATTGAGCCTTTATTATTTTTTTTAGGAATTATTTTTTTAGTTTTTTAATTTAAAAAAATTTTTTATTGTTATGTTAATCCCCATACATTACATCATTAGTTTTAGATACAGTGTTCCATGATTCGTTGTTTGTGCATAACACCCAGTGCTCCATGCAGAACGTGCCCTCCTCAATACCCATCACCAGGCTAACCCATCCTCCCATCCCCGTCCCCTCTAGAACCCTCAGTTTGTTTCTCAGAGTCCATCGTCTCTCATGGTTCGTCTCCCCCTCCGATTTGCCCCCCTTCATTCTTCCCCTCCTGCTATCTTCTTCTTCTTCTTTTTTCTTTCTTAAGATATATTACATGATTTGTTTCGGAGGTACAGATCTGTGATTCAACAGTCTTGCATCCATTTTCATCAGGCATATTGGTCTGAAATTCTTTTCATTGGGGTCTTTGTCTGATTTGGGGATCAAGGTAATGCTGGCCTTATAGAATGAGTTTGGAAGTTTTCCTTCCATTTCTATTTTTTGAAACCACTTCAGAAAAATAGGTGTTAATTCGTCTTTAAATGTTTGGTAGAATTCCCTTATGAGCCCATCGGCACTGGACTCCAGAAAGCTAACTGCACAAACTCGCCTTGCTCACTGAGACTAGACTGTTTTCGGCCCTGTGTCTGGCCTGTGCTGTGCCTTCTGCCAGAAAATCCCCTGTATCAACCAACTGCCCCCGCTTCTCTCCGATCGTCATCTAAGGACCCTTGCTACTCCGTGTCTGGTCCCAACATAGAGCTCACGTGGAGGCCGTGCTGAGTTTCAGCTCCACAACCTGAGGAGTCGGAATCGTTCTGTGACAAGGTCTCCAAGGACTCCTCTGCTCTTTAAACTGTGAAAGCACCATCGGGGACTCCTGCTCATCTATCAGTATTCAGCTCAGAGGCCTCCTCGTCCGGAGAGGCCCCCTGCCCTGCCACCCCACCCCAGCCTGCAGCAGGGACAGTTAGAGAGCCGGAGTGGCCCAGCAGTGAGGGCACATGCCCCCTTCAGGAGCACTTCCAGCCCCTGAGCCTCTCTCTCCTGCTGCCTGTGACTCTGTGGGAGGACACGTCGTATTTGTCGTGGTTCCCGCTGGTAGCAGCGTCGGCTCCATCAGGTAGGACGTGCGTCCCCTTGGAAATCCTCCCCCTGCACTCCAGCCCCTCCCGAAGCTGCCCTTGGGGTCCCTGTTGTGGGAGCAGCTCGGAGGTGAGACCACCTGCTCACGAGGGCCGTCAGGGACGGTGGAAACCTGGCGGGAGCCCAAATGGACAGGCCTACTCCACGCCGCACTCCTCAGAAAGCGGGCTCCCCACTGCGTGCAATGGGTCCATGCCTTGCTGACTCTCCTCAGGGCCCCACGCAGAGATTTTTCTAAGGGTTCCTTGAGGACGCCCAGACAACACACAGCGATCTTACAGAAGGTGGGAGTCTTTCTTCCTGCCTCTCCTCTGACCCCCCCAACTGCCCCAACACAGCCCCGATCTGTCCTCCCCCTCCATCTCCATGATGACCACCCCAGTGCCAGCCCCCAGTGCTCCATGCAGACCCCGTGAGCCCTCTCCCAGAATCCAGCCCCGTCTCCCCCTCCCCTCGTTCCCTTGTCCCCAAAGCCACGCAGATCTGTGCAGAACACACATCACACCCGTGCCCAGCCACCAGCCCCTGTCTCCAGGTCTACACCCGCCCCGGGTGTCTCTACCCTGCACGAGGGAGAGCTCTGTGCAGGGGCCCTGCTGCCCGCCCCCTTCCCTGTCACCTGTGCCCGGTTTCCCCAGCCCCGGCAGCACAGCCCTGCCTCGGCCTTTATACTCCTGTGCTCCCTGCCTGGAACATTCTGCCCCCTGCTCTCCCAGACTACCTCCTGTGACCTTCATCTCAGCCTGAATGTCCCCTCTGGTTGTGGCCCCTGACCCCTGTAGTCATCACCCTATTGGAATTCTCTGCAGAGCAGAGATTGCTATTCCTTGTGCCCTTGTTCTTGATTCCCTGGCCTTGCCCCCACTAGGACGGAAGCCCTGGGGCTCCTCGGGCCCCACCCCATGCTGCAGGACAGCGCTAAAGACATCTTCGAAGCTGCAGAGATACTCACTACATATGTGGGTGCGAATGAAAGCAAATAATACACACAGGCACACTTTGGATCAAATAGAATCATGAGTGCGCGTCCTTCTCCAAATTGCTCCTGGACCCTTTTCTGCCTGCCCTGTGCCCGAGGCTGACTCCCCTACCTGCACTCAGGCCCTCTGGGGGCTGCCTCCTTGCCCAGCAGTCCATGGAGGTCTGGATGGCAGAGGGGGGGCACTTTGCCCCATTCCTGGGACAGCCCCCCACTGGGCTCAGCAGATGCCACTTCCCTGTCCTCCCTCCAGGCCCAGGGGTGGGACCGCCTCCCCCTGTGGCTGGAGGCTGGGAGCCCCCTCCTTGGTCCTGCCCTCTTCCCTGCTGTAGCTGGGGACTGTCCCCCGGCCTCCAACTCCGCACCGTGTGGGAGAAGCGCTCCTGCCTGGGATCTTCCCTGGTCCATCGGGACACTCTGCTCTCTGTGCAGAACATCAAGGAGCCTGTCCTCTCTTTACACATTGCACACACACGTTTTTTCCTTTCAGTAATTTATTTATCTCTAAGCAATTTTTAAAATGGTCAATTCTATTTTTACATTTTCAGGTACTCATAAAACAACTACAGTAGTCTAGATTCTGCATCCTGGGGTGTGTGCGTGTGCACATGCCCACGTGCATGGGAGTGTATGCTTGTTATCAGGAGAAAACTTTGTATTTTGACTGCATACAATTCATAAATGTTAAACAACAAACAGTATCTTAAACAAAACAACAAAGGCTAAGAAGAAAAAAATGGCAGAACAAGGAAGAAATGGTTGCAAATTCCTAAGTTTTCCTATCTATAAATTTAAGACTAAACTAATGCTATGAATTTAGGACTAAAATATGAATTCAGAACTAAAATATGAACTTAGGACTAAAATGTGAATGCAGGACCAAAATTTGAATTTAAGACTAAAATTTGAATTTAGGACTAAAATTTGAATTGACGACTAAAATATGAGTTTTAGGACTAAAATTTGAATGTAGGACTACACTAACTATTTCATACAGTTTGAGTGAGATGTTGTTTTGTTTAAGGTTTTTCTCTCTCTCTTTTTTTAAGGCAATCACATTTTGTTCACATAAATACTGAGTTATTTCTGCGGAACTGTAACCCTAGTCCTAGAGCACAGAAATGGTCTTGTTTGAAAGTCTCTATGCATGTCCACGATAGAGGATGTCTTCAGTCCCAGTGGCATGAATTTCAATCCGAACACCGTACCCACAGCAGACAGTTCTAAAGCGTCCGGCAGGGAAGCTATGTCTTCATGACCATGTGGACGAAGCTCTAGTTACACAGTCCGCGATGGGGTTACACCGCTATCCTGCGGAGAGTCACTGTGGCGTCAGTTCCGAAAGAGTAGCCGTTTCACTAGAGAGAGAGCCATCAGACGTTCTTCACGGAGCTCCGCGCAGATGCTGAGCCGGGCTGTGGCGGCTCAGAGCCCCAGCTGCCCTGAGCCCGGTCACCCCTGCAGGCGACTCCGGGTCCCGGGGCCCTCACGGTGGGCCTTCCCTCCCCCCTGGGGGCCAGATGACCCCGGGGACCCCCCGACACTCCCCAGCCTGCGTGGGCTGTGGGCGGAGCAGCAGGACCCAGAGGGTCCCACAGGACAGGCCGGCAGCTGGACTCCACACCGGCTAGCATCCGCCTCAAGCGATCATTCTCTTTCCTTAGCTCCTGGAACTCCCTCTCTCTGGACGCAGCTCCCACCCAGCTCCTTGTGACTCTTTCGTGATGGAAGAGGACCAGCTTGCGATAGTAGGAGCTGCTTCTCTCCAGCTCCTTGCCCAGGTCTTGGGCCATCTTCTTGTAGAGGTTGCGTCTCTGGCACGTGAAGTTCATTTCTCTTTGCGCGCTGGCCAGTTTCTTCTTCATTTCCAAGCACTGAGCTTCCGCTTGAAACACTTTTTGGTGAAGTTGCAGGATGTATTGGTCCTGTTCATCCAGGGGGTTCTGAAGTTTCAGCTTCAGCGGCTGAATCTCCCTGTCCAGCTGTGAAGTTTCCTTCTGCAAAGAGGCTTCCTGGGTTTGCAGGCTGCGGATTTGTCGTGTCAGCTCCGCCATCTCTCGCCTTTCTGCGCACAGTCGTCTGGCTCTGTGTTGCTGTTCCCCTTCGGGACTTGGAGGGGACCGAGGGCAGCCAGCATCCTCAGGGACGCCCTTCAGATCCACTGCTGCCCGATGGGCGGGCTGATCGCCATTTCCTGCTCCCCTCTTTGGCTGGACTCCCCGGCTCCCGGCACCGGCGTGCTGTGCAGGGAGGTCAGGCGGGGGGACGGCCTGCAGCCCGGGTCCGGCCCTGGACGGGGACTGGCTGGCTTGATCTTTCGGGACCGGCTCCATGCATGCCTTCGACGGCTCCAGCCTTTCTTCCCCCTCCTTCTCCTGCCCTTTCTGCCTCCATCTCGAAACGTCTTGGTTGAGCGGTTCGGGTCCTTCTGGAAAAGGAGGGTTTTCACTCCGATCCTCCGTTCTTTTCCTCAGAAGCTGTTCTCCATCCTTCTCCGATGTTCTGAGGATGGGTTTTTCCCCAGGGACCTGGGGCAGGTCGGGAGGCTGGCTCTTCAGTGCCTTCCTCAGAGAGATGACAGTGTCCCTAAGCACCAGCCTGCTCAGGTCTGCGTTCATTGCTGACAAGCACAGGGCTTGTAACGAGGGAGGACTGGCCACCACCGCGGGCGGCCTGAGGGCGGCCTCGGCTTGTGTGCTTGGGCCACTCTCCTCACGGCGGGCTCCACACACTTCGTGGCGGGCAGAGCCCCTGTGGCCCAGCGCCTTCGCGCTTCTTCGAGTGAGTCGTCTCTTCACGAGGAGAACCAGCAGCACAGTCCATATGAGCACCGCCCAGGGCAACACGGGGAGACTCGGGCTGTGTCCCCAGCTTCCAGAAATCAGCAGCAGCGCCTCCCACAGGTGCTCCAACACCAGCTGGCAAGTGGATCCGGCGGCCGAGGGGGGGCCCTCCATGGCTGCGTCGGGCTCCACAGCTCTGTCTCCGAGCGCCAGAGTCCTGTGGCCGCAACTGACCACTCAGAACCCTGTGGAGAGTTCCACCCATGAGGTCAACGGTGCCCGGCAACCAGGGCAGAGCAGTTGGGCCGGGGGAGGGGAGGCCAGCCAGGTTCTTTTTAAATTTTTTTTAATTTAGTTCAATTAGCAAACACATAGTACATCATTAGTTTCAGATGTAGAGTTCAGCTATCATTAGTTGCATATGACACCCAGTGCTCATCACATCGGGTGCCCTCCTTAATGCCCATCACCCATTTATCTGACCCCCAACCCCACATCCCCTCCAGGATCCCTCAGTTTGTTTCCTATAGTTAAGCATCTCTTGGTTTGTCTCCCTCTCTGATTTCTTTCCTTTCAATTTTCCCTCCCTTTTATGATCGTCTGCACTGTTTCTTATATTCCACATATGAGTGAAACCATATAATTGTCTTTCTCTGACTGACTTATTTCATTCAGCATAATATCCTCTAGTTGCATCCACGTTGATGTAAATGGTATTCATAATTTATTTAAATTTCATTTGGAAACTCTTTGTCACTGGTATACAGAAATACCATATGTATCTCTATATCTACACTCTATATAGAAATATATCCAAAGAAGACATAGGAATGGCTAACAGACACATGAAAAAATGTTCAACATCATTAGCCATCAGGGAAATTCAAGTCAATACCACATTGAGATAGCACCTCACACCAGTTAGAATGGCAAGAATTGACAAGGCAAGAAACAACAAATGTTGGAGAGGATGTGGAGAAAGGGGAACCCTCTTACACTGTTGGTGGGAATACGAGTTGGTACAGCCACTTTGCAAAACAGTGTGGAGGTTCCTCAAAAAGTGAAAAATACAGCTACCCTATGACCCAGCAATTGCACTACTGGGTATTAACCCCAAAGACACAGATGTAGTGAAAAGAAGGGCCATATGCACCCCAATGTTCATAGCAGCAATGTCCACAATAGCCAAACTGTGGAAAGAGCTGAGATGCCTTTCAACAGATGAATGGCTAGAGAAGATGTGGTCCATATATACAATGGAATATTACTCAGCCATCAGAAAGGATGAATACCCACCATTTGCATCAACATGGATGGGACTGGAGGAGAATATGCTGAGTGAAATAAGTCAAGCAGAGAAAGTCAATTATCACATGGCTTCACTTATTTGTGGAACATAAGGAATAGCATGGAGGACATTAGGAGAAGGAATGGAAAAATGAAGCGGGGGAGATCGGAGGGGGAGTTGAACCGTGAGAGACCGCGGACTCTGCGAAACAAGCTGAGGGTTTTAGAGGGGAGGGGGGTGGGGGGATGGGTTAGCCTGGTGATGGGTATGAAGGAGGACACGTACCGCATGGAGCACGGGGTGTTATATGAAAACAATGAATCGTGGAACACTACATCAAAAACTAATGAAGTATGGTGACTAACATAACATTAAAATAAAATAAAATAAAATAAAAAATAAAGATGATCAAGAAATCTGGGAGGAGAGGTGGCTGCATTGGGTATCCGCAGAGTGTTCCAAAACCCATGATTCCTCCAAATGGTGCAGATGCACACAGACACCAAGCCATCAGTTGGCTCTTTATGTGACACATCAAGGAGTGAACAGAACGACAGCTGATTTAGAAATCCTAACTGGTGAACAGAGCTTGTTATAAGACAACATGAGGAGAAATACTGTGACCTTGTCCTTCACAGAAGGAAGAAGAACCTTAAATATTAGTCTGATTTAAAGTTGAGACCTAGAGGTTGAGCTCAGCTCTACCACCCACCAGCTGTGGCTTTCCGAAAGGAGCTGGTGGAGATCTACACAGATAGCTCACTTTGTAGATGGAGCAAATACAGAAGGTCTCCCGGCTGGACCACGGTGGGATGGGACCACCCGTGCCGGGACCTGAGCCAGTTCGTTCTCCCGCCCTGCTGATTCCTTTCACCGGAAGGGCTGGGGAGGCCATAGAGTGGAGTGGAGTTGAAACTCCTGCTTGATTGTGCCCACTGTGATTTTTAGGGTGAAACAGTAGCAGGGCAGGAGTAAACAAAATGCTTTCTAAGGTTAAAAGTGAAAAATGCAAACCAAGGACTTATTGGATCCCATGGAAACTAACACATAACGATACTGACCCACTAGTTTCTTCCTCTGCCCCATTACCAAACAAAATGAATGTCGTTGTGCTGGCAGCAACCTGTGTTTGAAAAACCAAATTCCAACAGACAAGTGAGCAAGTAGACAGATGATGTTACCTTGATCCTTGAACCAGCCTGGATCTGCTGACTATCCAGCTCTTTCCTCATCTGTGAAATGGGCATAAAATAGTATTGGCCTCACATGGCTTTTGTGAGTTACACAAAGAGAGCTCTTAGAGCATCACATGGTGCATAACAAGTGCTCCTTGTGTGGCTGTTGTTATGAAGTGGAAATCTCTTTGTATCTCTCACACGTACCAGAGCCTCTTACTTAAAGGATTTCTATCCACACTTTATTCATTTAGTACATTTGTTTACGTGTCATACTGTAAAAGTAGTATTTGCTCTCAGTGCAAAATTTAGAAAACAGAAACGTAAAAGAATCATGTAGGAGCACTGTTTTTGTTGCATTTTAATCTTTTAAAAATGCATACATTGTTATTTTTATAAAATTGGGATCATACAACTGTTTTGTATGCCTATTTTTAAATTTAATGTAATATGTCATGTCTATTATATACATATATTATATATAATAAAATTTCTCTAGATCATTAGGTATCTTTTGGAAACAAGAATGATTTGAAGCACAGACAGGGAGAGCGCCATGTGAGGATACAGGCAGAGACTGGGGTGATGCTTCTACAAGCCAATAGATGCCAAAGATTGCCACCAAAGCCCCAGAAGCTGGGAGAGACAGTGGAACACATTCTCCCTCACGGCCCTCAGGAGGAACCAACCCTGACGACACCACACTTTGATCTCGACTTGCAGCCTCCAGAACTATTTCAATTCAAGGATAAGAGGACATCCCGAGATGGCTTGAACTCCATCATGATGGGGTTCGCTGAGGGCGGAATGGATGAGGCATTGTCAGTGACTTCAGCTCTCGTCCGTCACACATTCACTTTCCAAGGCACACCAACCAAGAAGGCAGATATTCAGTTAGCTTGTTCTTTATCTTCTGTCTTCTTGACAACCGAAACTGTTTTTATAACTAGAAGATCAACCAACCAAAGAAGCAAGCAAACAAACAAAACCAAGAATGGCCAGAGATCGGGAAGGTAACATCTGGATAATTTGGAAACCTCGATGGGGTTTTTGTGGCAGGGACCAGTTGCATTTGTTTTTACATGGAAAGGTGAGTGTATTTTAAATTCCATACCCTCCGTCTTTCTGCCTCTTCTGATGTGAATTAATAGCCATGTATGGTGTGTTGTCTTTCTGAACTTTTTAGTGTTTTCCATTGGTCTATCCTATAGAGGTTTTGCATATTTTTGGGCAGATTTCTGAATACTTGATATTTTCATTGATAATTGATTTATTTAAATTATTTTCCTTTGTTTTTTCCTTTTTTAATTTAAATTTAATTAGCCAACATAGAGTACAACATTAGTTTCAGATGTAGGGCTCAATAATTCATCAGTTTCATCTAACACCCAGTGCTCATAACATCACATGCCCTACTTAATGCCCATCCCCCACTTACCCCATCACTCCATCCACCTCCAGCAACCCTCAGTTTATTTCCTATAGTTAAGAGTCTGTGATGGTTTTTCTTCTTCTCTGTGACTTCCCATTCAGTTTTCTCTCCCTTCCCCTATGGTCCTCTGTGCTGTTTCTTACATTCCACATGTGAGTGAAACCATACGACAATTGTCTTTCTCTCATTGACTTATTTCGCTTAGCATAATACCCTCCAGTTCCATCCCCGGTGATGTAAATGGTAAGCAATCATCCTTTTTGATGGCTGAGTAATATTCCATGGTGTACATATACCACATCTTCTTTATCCATTCATCTGTCGTGGGGCATTCGGGCTCTTTCTACAGTTTGGCTATTGTGGGCATTGCTGCAATATGTATTGGGGTGTATGTGCCCCTTCGGATCACTATCTTTGTATCTTTGGGGTAAATACCTAGTAATGCAATTGCTGAGTCAGAGGGTAGCCCTATTTTTAACTTTTTAAGGAACCTCCCTACTGTTTTCCAGATTGGCTGCACCAGCTTGCCTTCCTACCAACAGTGTAGGAGGGTTCCCCTTTCTCTGCATCCTTGCCAACATCTGCCATTTCCTGACTTGTTAATTTTAGCCATTCTGACTGGTGTGAGGTGGTATCTCATTGAGGTTTTGATTTGGATTTCCCTGATTCTGAGTGATGTGGAGCATTTGTTCATGTGTCTGTTGGCCATTTGTAGGTCTTCTTTCGAGAAATGTCTCTTCATGTCTTCTGCAGATTTCTTCACTGGATTATTTGGTTTTTTGGGTGCTGAGTTTGATAAGTTCTTTATAGATTTTGGTTATTAGCCCTTTATCTGATAAGTTATTTGCAAATATCTCCTTCCATCCCATAGGTTGCCTTTTGGTTTTGCTGACTGTTTCCTTTGCCGGGCAAAAGCTTTTTATCTTGATGAAGTCCCAATAGTTCACTTTTGCTTTTGTTTCCCTGCCTTTGGAGATGTGTCTAGCAAGAGTTGCTGCAGCCGAGGTCTAAGAGATTGTTGCTGTGTTCTCCTCTAAGATTTTGATGGATTCCTGTCTCCCATTTAGGTCTCTCGTCCATTTTGAGTTTATCTTTGTGTATGGTGTAAGGAAATGGTCCAGTGTCATTCTTCTCCGTGTGGCTGTCCAATTATCCCAACGTCATTTGTTGAAGAGACTTTTTTTCTTTTGGATTTTCTTTCCTGCTTTGTCGAAAATTAGTTGACAATAGAGTTGAGGGTCCCTTTCTGGGTTCTCTATACTGTTCCATTGATGTCTGTCTGTTTTTGTGTCAGTGCCATGCTGTCTTGATGATTGCAGCTTTGTCAGAGAGCTTGAAGTCCAGAACCGTGATGCCACCAGCTTTGGTTTTCTTTTTCAACATTCCTCTGGCTATTCTGGATCTTTTCTGGTCCATACAAATTTTGGGATTATTTGCTCCAGCTCTGTGAAAAATGTCAATGGCGTTTTGATAGAGATTGCATTGAATGTGTAGCTTGCTCTGGGTAGCATAAGACATTTTAACTAATATTTCTTCTTCAAATCCGTGAACATGTCATATTTTTCCATTTCTTTGTGTCTTCCTCAATTTCTTTCATGAGTGTTCTTTAGTTTTTCGAGTAGAGATCCTTTTCCTCTTTGGTTAGGTTTATTCCTAGGTGTCTTATGGGTTTTGGTGCAACTGTAAATGGGATCAATTCCTTAATTTCTCTTTCTTCTGTCTCATTGTTAGTGTATAGAAATGCAACTGATGTTTTAAAAAATCATATTGAGCCTTTATTATTTTTTTTAGGAATTATTTTTTTAGTTTTTTAATTTAAAAAAATTTTTTATTGTTATGTTAATCCCCATACATTACATCATTAGTTTTAGATACAGTGTTCCATGATTCGTTGTTTGTGCATAACACCCAGTGCTCCATGCAGAACGTGCCCTCCTCAATACCCATCACCAGGCTAACCCATCCTCCCATCCCCGTCCCCTCTAGAACCCTCAGTTTGTTTCTCAGAGTCCATCGTCTCTCATGGTTCGTCTCCCCCTCCGATTTGCCCCCCTTCATTCTTCCCCTCCTGCTATCTTCTTCTTCTTCTTTTTTCTTTCTTAAGATATATTACATGATTTGTTTCGGAGGTACAGATCTGTGATTCAACAGTCTTGCATCCATTTTCATCAGGCATATTGGTCTGAAATTCTTTTCATTGGGGTCTTTGTCTGATTTGGGGATCAAGGTAATGCTGGCCTTATAGAATGAGTTTGGAAGTTTTCCTTCCATTTCTATTTTTTGAAACCACTTCAGAAAAATAGGTGTTAATTCGTCTTTAAATGTTTGGTAGAATTCCCTTATGAGCCCATCGGCACTGGACTCCAGAAAGCTAACTGCACAAACTCGCCTTGCTCACTGAGACTAGACTGTTTTCGGCCCTGTGTCTGGCCTGTGCTGTGCCTTCTGCCAGAAAATCCCCTGTATCAACCAACTGCCCCCGCTTCTCTCCGATCGTCATCTAAGGACCCTTGCTACTCCGTGTCTGGTCCCAACATAGAGCTCACGTGGAGGCCGTGCTGAGTTTCAGCTCCACAACCTGAGGAGTCGGAATCGTTCTGTGACAAGGTCTCCAAGGACTCCTCTGCTCTTTAAACTGTGAAAGCACCATCGGGGACTCCTGCTCATCTATCAGTATTCAGCTCAGAGGCCTCCTCGTCCGGAGAGGCCCCCTGCCCTGCCACCCCACCCCAGCCTGCAGCAGGGACAGTTAGAGAGCCGGAGTGGCCCAGCAGTGAGGGCACATGCCCCCTTCAGGAGCACTTCCAGCCCCTGAGCCTCTCTCTCCTGCTGCCTGTGACTCTGTGGGAGGACACGTCGTATTTGTCGTGGTTCCCGCTGGTAGCAGCGTCGGCTCCATCAGGTAGGACGTGCGTCCCCTTGGAAATCCTCCCCCTGCACTCCAGCCCCTCCCGAAGCTGCCCTTGGGGTCCCTGTTGTGGGAGCAGCTCGGAGGTGAGACCACCTGCTCACGAGGGCCGTCAGGGACGGTGGAAACCTGGCGGGAGCCCAAATGGACAGGCCTACTCCACGCCGCACTCCTCAGAAAGCGGGCTCCCCACTGCGTGCAATGGGTCCATGCCTTGCTGACTCTCCTCAGGGCCCCACGCAGAGATTTTTCTAAGGGTTCCTTGAGGACGCCCAGACAACACACAGCGATCTTACAGAAGGTGGGAGTCTTTCTTCCTGCCTCTCCTCTGACCCCCCCAACTGCCCCAACACAGCCCCGATCTGTCCTCCCCCTCCATCTCCATGATGACCACCCCAGTGCCAGCCCCCAGTGCTCCATGCAGACCCCGTGAGCCCTCTCCCAGAATCCAGCCCCGTCTCCCCCTCCCCTCGTTCCCTTGTCCCCAAAGCCACGCAGATCTGTGCAGAACACACATCACACCCGTGCCCAGCCACCAGCCCCTGTCTCCAGGTCTACACCCGCCCCGGGTGTCTCTACCCTGCACGAGGGAGAGCTCTGTGCAGGGGCCCTGCTGCCCGCCCCCTTCCCTGTCACCTGTGCCCGGTTTCCCCAGCCCCGGCAGCACAGCCCTGCCTCGGCCTTTATACTCCTGTGCTCCCTGCCTGGAACATTCTGCCCCCTGCTCTCCCAGACTACCTCCTGTGACCTTCATCTCAGCCTGAATGTCCCCTCTGGTTGTGGCCCCTGACCCCTGTAGTCATCACCCTATTGGAATTCTCTGCAGAGCAGAGATTGCTATTCCTTGTGCCCTTGTTCTTGATTCCCTGGCCTTGCCCCCACTAGGACGGAAGCCCTGGGGCTCCTCGGGCCCCACCCCATGCTGCAGGACAGCGCTAAAGACATCTTCGAAGCTGCAGAGATACTCACTACATATGTGGGTGCGAATGAAAGCAAATAATACACACAGGCACACTTTGGATCAAATAGAATCATGAGTGCGCGTCCTTCTCCAAATTGCTCCTGGACCCTTTTCTGCCTGCCCTGTGCCCGAGGCTGACTCCCCTACCTGCACTCAGGCCCTCTGGGGGCTGCCTCCTTGCCCAGCAGTCCATGGAGGTCTGGATGGCAGAGGGGGGGCACTTTGCCCCATTCCTGGGACAGCCCCCCACTGGGCTCAGCAGATGCCACTTCCCTGTCCTCCCTCCAGGCCCAGGGGTGGGACCGCCTCCCCCTGTGGCTGGAGGCTGGGAGCCCCCTCCTTGGTCCTGCCCTCTTCCCTGCTGTAGCTGGGGACTGTCCCCCGGCCTCCAACTCCGCACCGTGTGGGAGAAGCGCTCCTGCCTGGGATCTTCCCTGGTCCATCGGGACACTCTGCTCTCTGTGCAGAACATCAAGGAGCCTGTCCTCTCTTTACACATTGCACACACACGTTTTTTCCTTTCAGTAATTTATTTATCTCTAAGCAATTTTTAAAATGGTCAATTCTATTTTTACATTTTCAGGTACTCATAAAACAACTACAGTAGTCTAGATTCTGCATCCTGGGGTGTGTGCGTGTGCACATGCCCACGTGCATGGGAGTGTATGCTTGTTATCAGGAGAAAACTTTGTATTTTGACTGCATACAATTCATAAATGTTAAACAACAAACAGTATCTTAAACAAAACAACAAAGGCTAAGAAGAAAAAAATGGCAGAACAAGGAAGAAATGGTTGCAAATTCCTAAGTTTTCCTATCTATAAATTTAAGACTAAACTAATGCTATGAATTTAGGACTAAAATATGAATTCAGAACTAAAATATGAACTTAGGACTAAAATGTGAATGCAGGACCAAAATTTGAATTTAAGACTAAAATTTGAATTTAGGACTAAAATTTGAATTGACGACTAAAATATGAGTTTTAGGACTAAAATTTGAATGTAGGACTACACTAACTATTTCATACAGTTTGAGTGAGATGTTGTTTTGTTTAAGGTTTTTCTCTCTCTCTTTTTTTAAGGCAATCACATTTTGTTCACATAAATACTGAGTTATTTCTGCGGAACTGTAACCCTAGTCCTAGAGCACAGAAATGGTCTTGTTTGAAAGTCTCTATGCATGTCCACGATAGAGGATGTCTTCAGTCCCAGTGGCATGAATTTCAATCCGAACACCGTACCCACAGCAGACAGTTCTAAAGCGTCCGGCAGGGAAGCTATGTCTTCATGACCATGTGGACGAAGCTCTAGTTACACAGTCCGCGATGGGGTTACACCGCTATCCTGCGGAGAGTCACTGTGGCGTCAGTTCCGAAAGAGTAGCCGTTTCACTAGAGAGAGAGCCATCAGACGTTCTTCACGGAGCTCCGCGCAGATGCTGAGCCGGGCTGTGGCGGCTCAGAGCCCCAGCTGCCCTGAGCCCGGTCACCCCTGCAGGCGACTCCGGGTCCCGGGGCCCTCACGGTGGGCCTTCCCTCCCCCCTGGGGGCCAGATGACCCCGGGGACCCCCCGACACTCCCCAGCCTGCGTGGGCTGTGGGCGGAGCAGCAGGACCCAGAGGGTCCCACAGGACAGGCCGGCAGCTGGACTCCACACCGGCTAGCATCCGCCTCAAGCGATCATTCTCTTTCCTTAGCTCCTGGAACTCCCTCTCTCTGGACGCAGCTCCCACCCAGCTCCTTGTGACTCTTTCGTGATGGAAGAGGACCAGCTTGCGATAGTAGGAGCTGCTTCTCTCCAGCTCCTTGCCCAGGTCTTGGGCCATCTTCTTGTAGAGGTTGCGTCTCTGGCACGTGAAGTTCATTTCTCTTTGCGCGCTGGCCAGTTTCTTCTTCATTTCCAAGCACTGAGCTTCCGCTTGAAACACTTTTTGGTGAAGTTGCAGGATGTATTGGTCCTGTTCATCCAGGGGGTTCTGAAGTTTCAGCTTCAGCGGCTGAATCTCCCTGTCCAGCTGTGAAGTTTCCTTCTGCAAAGAGGCTTCCTGGGTTTGCAGGCTGCGGATTTGTCGTGTCAGCTCCGCCATCTCTCGCCTTTCTGCGCACAGTCGTCTGGCTCTGTGTTGCTGTTCCCCTTCGGGACTTGGAGGGGACCGAGGGCAGCCAGCATCCTCAGGGACGCCCTTCAGATCCACTGCTGCCCGATGGGCGGGCTGATCGCCATTTCCTGCTCCCCTCTTTGGCTGGACTCCCCGGCTCCCGGCACCGGCGTGCTGTGCAGGGAGGTCAGGCGGGGGGACGGCCTGCAGCCCGGGTCCGGCCCTGGACGGGGACTGGCTGGCTTGATCTTTCGGGACCGGCTCCATGCATGCCTTCGACGGCTCCAGCCTTTCTTCCCCCTCCTTCTCCTGCCCTTTCTGCCTCCATCTCGAAACGTCTTGGTTGAGCGGTTCGGGTCCTTCTGGAAAAGGAGGGTTTTCACTCCGATCCTCCGTTCTTTTCCTCAGAAGCTGTTCTCCATCCTTCTCCGATGTTCTGAGGATGGGTTTTTCCCCAGGGACCTGGGGCAGGTCGGGAGGCTGGCTCTTCAGTGCCTTCCTCAGAGAGATGACAGTGTCCCTAAGCACCAGCCTGCTCAGGTCTGCGTTCATTGCTGACAAGCACAGGGCTTGTAACGAGGGAGGACTGGCCACCACCGCGGGCGGCCTGAGGGCGGCCTCGGCTTGTGTGCTTGGGCCACTCTCCTCACGGCGGGCTCCACACACTTCGTGGCGGGCAGAGCCCCTGTGGCCCAGCGCCTTCGCGCTTCTTCGAGTGAGTCGTCTCTTCACGAGGAGAACCAGCAGCACAGTCCATACGAGCACCGCCCAGGGCAACACGGGGAGACTCGGGCTGTGTCCCCAGCTTCCAGAAATCAGCAGCAGCGCCTCCCACAGGTGCTCCAACACCAGCTGGCAAGTGGATCCGGCGGCCGAGGGGGGGCCCTCCATGGCTGCGTCGGGCTCCACAGCTCTGTCTCCGAGCGCCAGAGTCCTGTGGCCGCAACTGACCACTCAGAACCCTGTGGAGAGTTCCACCCATGAGGTCAACGGTGCCCGGCAACCAGGGCAGAGCAGTTGGGCCGGGGGAGGGGAGGCCAGCCAGGTTCTTTTTAAATTTTTTTAAATTTAGTTCAATTAGCAAACACATAGTACATCATTAGTTTCAGATGTAGAGTTCAGCTATCATTAGTTGCATATGACACCCAGTGCTCATCACATCGGGTGCCCTCCTTAATGCCCATCACCCATTTATCTGACCCCCAACCCCACATCCCCTCCAGGATCCCTCAGTTTGTTTCCTATAGTTAAGCATCTCTTGGTTTGTCTCCCTCTCTGATTTCTTTCCTTTCAATTTTCCCTCCCTTTTATGATCGTCTGCACTGTTTCTTATATTCCACATATGAGTGAAACCATATAATTGTCTTTCTCTGACTGACTTATTTCATTCAGCATAATATCCTCTAGTTGCATCCACGTTGATGTAAATGGTATTCATAATTTATTTAAATTTCATTTGGAAACTCTTTGTCACTGGTATACAGAAATACCATATGTATCTCTATATCTACACTCTATATAGAAATATATCCAAAGAAGACATAGGAATGGCTAACAGACACATGAAAAAATGTTCAACATCATTAGCCATCAGGGAAATTCAAGTCAATACCACATTGAGATAGCACCTTACACCAGTTAGAATGGCAAGAATTGACAAGGCAAGAAACAACAAATGTTGGAGAGGATGTGGAGAAAGGGGAACCCTCTTACACTGTTGGTGGGAATACGAGTTGGTACAGCCACTTTGCAAAACAGTGTGGAGGTTCCTCAAAAAGTGAAAAATACAGCTACCCTATGACCCAGCAATTGCACTACTGGGTATTAACCCCAAAGACACAGATGTAGTGAAAAGAAGGGCCATATGCACCCCAATGTTCATAGCAGCAATGTCCACAATAGCCAAACTGTGGAAAGAGCTGAGATGCCTTTCAACAGATGAATGGCTAGAGAAGATGTGGTCCATATATACAATGGAATATTACTCAGCCATCAGAAAGGATGAATACCCACCATTTGCATCAACATGGATGGGACTGGAGGAGAATATGCTGAGTGAAATAAGTCAAGCAGAGAAAGTCAATTATCACATGGCTTCACTTATTTGTGGAACATAAGGAATAGCATGGAGGACATTAGGAGAAGGAATGGAAAAATGAAGCGGGGGAGATCGGAGGGGGAGTTGAACCGTGAGAGACCGCGGACTCTGCGAAACAAGCTGAGGGTTTTAGAGGGGAGGGGGGTGGGGGGATGGGTTAGCCTGGTGATGGGTATGAAGGAGGACACGTACCGCATGGAGCACGGGGTGTTATATGAAAACAATGAATCGTGGAACACTACATCAAAAACTAATGAAGTATGGTGACTAACATAACATTAAAATAAAATAAAATAAAATAAAAAATAAAGATGATCAAGAAATCTGGGAGGAGAGGTGGCTGCATTGGGTATCCGCAGAGTGTTCCAAAACCCATGATTCCTCCAAATGGTGCAGATGCACACAGACACCAAGCCATCAGTTGGCTCTTTATGTGACACATCAAGGAGTGAACAGAACGACAGCTGATTTAGAAATCCTAACTGGTGAACAGAGCTTGTTATAAGACAACATGAGGAGAAATACTGTGACCTTGTCCTTCACAGAAGGAAGAAGAACCTTAAATATTAGTCTGATTTAAAGTTGAGACCTAGAGGTTGAGCTCAGCTCTACCACCCACCAGCTGTGGCTTTCCGAAAGGAGCTGGTGGAGATCTACACAGATAGCTCACTTTGTAGATGGAGCAAATACAGAAGGTCTCCCGGCTGGACCACGGTGGGATGGGACCACCCGTGCCGGGACCTGAGCCAGTTCGTTCTCCCGCCCTGCTGATTCCTTTCACCGGAAGGGCTGGGGAGGCCATAGAGTGGAGTGGAGTTGAAACTCCTGCTTGATTGTGCCCACTGTGATTTTTAGGGTGAAACAGTAGCAGGGCAGGAGTAAACAAAATGCTTTCTAAGGTTAAAAGTGAAAAATGCAAACCAAGTACTTATTGGATCCCATGGAAACTAACACATAACGATACTGACCCACTAGTTTCTTCCTCTGCCCCATTACCAAACAAAATGAATGTCGTTGTGCTGGCAGCAACCTGTGTTTGAAAAACCAAATTCCAACAGACAAGTGAGCAAGTAGACAGATGATGTTACCTTGATCCTTGAACCAGCCTGGATCTGCTGACTATCCAGCTCTTTCCTCATCTGTGAAATGGGCATAAAATAGTATTGGCCTCACATGGCTTTTGTGAGTTACACAAAGAGAGCTCTTAGAGCATCACATGGTGCATAACAAGTGCTCCTTGTGTGGCTGTTGTTATGAAGTGGAAATCTCTTTGTATCTCTCACACGTACCAGAGCCTCTTACTTAAAGGATTTCTATCCACACTTTATTCATTTAGTACATTTGTTTACGTGTCATACTGTAAAAGTAGTATTTGCTCTCAGTGAAAAATTTAGAAAACAGAAACGTAAAAGAATCATGTAGGAGCACTGTTTTTGTTGCATTTTAATCTTTTAAAAATGCATACATTGTTATTTTTATAAAATTGGGATCATACAACTGTTTTGTATGCCTATTTTTAAATTTAATGTAATATGTCATGTCTATTATATACATATATTATATATAATAAAATTTCTCTAGATCATTAGGTATCTTTTGGAAACAAGAATGATTTGAAGCACAGACAGGGAGAGCGCCATGTGAGGATACAGGCAGAGACTGGGGTGATGCTTCTACAAGCCAATAGATGCCAAAGATTGCCACCAAAGCCCCAGAAGCTGGGAGAGACAGTGGAACACATTCTCCCTCACGGCCCTCAGGAGGAACCAACCCTGACGACACCACACTTTGATCTCGACTTGCAGCCTCCAGAACTATTTCAATTCAAGGATAAGAGGACATCCCGAGATGGCTTGAACTCCATCATGATGGGGTTCGCTGAGGGCGGAATGGATGAGGCATTGTCAGTGACTTCAGCTCTCGTCCGTCACACATTCACTTTCCAAGGCACACCAACCAAGAAGGCAGATATTCAGTTAGCTTGTTCTTTATCTTCTGTCTTCTTGACAACCGAAACTGTTTTTATAACTAGAAGATCAACCAACCAAAGAAGCAAGCAAACAAACAAAACCAAGAATGGCCAGAGATCGGGAAGGTAACATCTGGATAATTTGGAAACCTCGATGGGGTTTTTGTGGCAGGGACCAGTTGCATTTGTTTTTACATGGAAAGGTGAGTGTATTTTAAATTCCATACCCTCCGTCTTTCTGCCTCTTCTGATGTGAATTAATAGCCATGTATGGTGTGTTGTCTTTCTGAACTTTTTAGTGTTTTCCATTGGTCTATCCTATAGAGGTTTTGCATATTTTTGGGCAGATTTCTGAATACTTGATATTTTCATTGATAATTGATTTATTTAAATTATTTTCCTTTGTTTTTTCCTTTTTTAATTTAAATTTAATTAGCCAACATAGAGTACAACATTAGTTTCAGATGTAGGGCTCAATAATTCATCAGTTTCATCTAACACCCAGTGCTCATAACATCACATGCCCTACTTAATGCCCATCCCCCACTTACCCCATCACTCCATCCACCTCCAGCAACCCTCAGTTTATTTCCTATAGTTAAGAGTCTGTGATGGTTTTTCTTCTTCTCTGTGACTTCCCATTCAGTTTTCTCTCCCTTCCCCTATGGTCCTCTGTGCTGTTTCTTACATTCCACATGTGAGTGAAACCATACGACAATTGTCTTTCTCTCATTGACTTATTTCGCTTAGCATAATACCCTCCAGTTCCATCCCCGGTGATGTAAATGGTAAGCAATCATCCTTTTTGATGGCTGAGTAATATTCCATGGTGTACATATACCACATCTTCTTTATCCATTCATCTGTCGTGGGGCATTCGGGCTCTTTCTACAGTTTGGCTATTGTGGGCATTGCTGCAATATGTATTGGGGTGTATGTGCCCCTTCGGATCACTATCTTTGTATCTTTGGGGTAAATACCTAGTAATGCAATTGCTGAGTCAGAGGGTAGCCCTATTTTTAACTTTTTAAGGAACCTCCCTACTGTTTTCCAGATTGGCTGCACCAGCTTGCCTTCCTACCAACAGTGTAGGAGGGTTCCCCTTTCTCTGCATCCTTGCCAACATCTGCCATTTCCTGACTTGTTAATTTTAGCCATTCTGACTGGTGTGAGGTGGTATCTCATTGAGGTTTTGATTTGGATTTCCCTGATTCTGAGTGATGTGGAGCATTTGTTCATGTGTCTGTTGGCCATTTGTAGGTCTTCTTTCGAGAAATGTCTCTTCATGTCTTCTGCAGATTTCTTCACTGGATTATTTGGTTTTTTGGGTGCTGAGTTTGATAAGTTCTTTATAGATTTTGGTTATGAGCCCTTTATCTGATAAGTTATTTGCAAATATCTCCTTCCATCCCATAGGTTGCCTTTTGGTTTTGCTGACTGTTTCCTTTGCCGGGCAAAAGCTTTTTATCTTGATGAAGTCCCAATAGTTCACTTTTGCTATTGTTTCCCTGCCTTTGGAGATGTGTCTAGCAAGAGTTGCTGCAGCCGAGGTCTAAGAGATTGTTGCTGTGTTCTCCTCTAAGATTTTGATGGATTCCTGTCTCCCATTTAGGTCTCTCGTCCATTTTGAGTTTATCTTTGTGTATGGTGTAAGGAAATGGTCCAGTGTCATTCTTCTCCGTGTGGCTGTCCAATTATCCCAACGTCATTTGTTGAAGAGACTTTTTTTCTTTTGGATTTTCCTTCCTGCTTTGTCGAAAATTAGTTGACAATAGAGTTGAGGGTCCCTTTCTGGGTTCTCTATACTGTTCCATTGATGTCTGTCTGTTTTTGTGTCAGTGCCATGCTGTCTTGATGATTGCAGCTTTGTCAGAGAGCTTGAAGTCCAGAACCGTGATGCCACCAGCTTTGGTTTTCTTTTTCAACATTCCTCTGGCTATTCTGGATCTTTTCTGGTCCATACAAATTTTGGAATTATTTGCTCCAGCTCTGTGAAAAATGTCAATGGCGTTTTGATAGAGATTGCATTGAATGTGTAGCTTGCTCTGGGTAGCATAAGACATTTTAACTAATATTTCTTCTTCAAATCCGTGAACATGTCATATTTTTCCATTTCTTTGTGTCTTCCTCAATTTCTTTCAAAAGTGTTCTTTAGTTTTTCGAGTAGAGATCCTTTTCCTCTTTGGTTAGGTTTATTCCTAGGTGTCTTATGGGTTTTGGTGCAACTGTAAATGGGATCAATTCCTTAATTTCTCTTTCTTCTGTCTCATTGTTAGTGTATAGAAATGCAACTGATGTTTTAAAAAATCATATTGAGCCTTTATTATTTTTTTTAGGAATTATTTTTTTAGTTTTTTAATTTAAAAAAATTTTTTATTGTTATGTTAATCCCCATACATTACATCATTAGTTTTAGATACAGTGTTCCATGATTCGTTGTTTGTGCATAACACCCAGTGCTCCATGCAGAACGTGCCCTCCTCAATACCCATCACCAGGCTAACCCATCCTCCCATCCCCGTCCCCTCTAGAACCCTCAGTTTGTTTCTCAGAGTCCATCGTCTCTCATGGTTCGTCTCCCCCTCCGATTTGCCCCCCTTCATTCTTCCCCTCCTGCTATCTTCTTCTTCTTCTTTTTTCTTTCTTAAGATATATTACATGATTTGTTTCGGAGGTACAGATCTGTGATTCAACAGTCTTGCATCCATTTTCATCAGGCATATTGGTCTGAAATTCTTTTCATTGGGGTCTTTGTCTGATTTGGGGATCAAGGTAATGCTGGCCTTATAGAATGAGTTTGGAAGTTTTCCTTCCATTTCTATTTTTTGAAACCACTTCAGAAAAATAGGTGTTAATTCGTCTTTAAATGTTTGGTAGAATTCCCTTATGAGCCCATCGGCACTGGACTCCAGAAAGCTAACTGCACAAACTCGCCTTGCTCACTGAGACTAGACTGTTTTCGGCCCTGTGTCTGGCCTGTGCTGTGCCTTCTGCCAGAAAATCCCCTGTATCAACCAACTGCCCCCGCTTCTCTCCGATCGTCATCTAAGGACCCTTGCTACTCCGTGTCTGGTCCCAACATAGAGCTCACGTGGAGGCCGTGCTGAGTTTCAGCTCCACAACCTGAGGAGTCGGAATCGTTCTGTGACAAGGTCTCCAAGGACTCCTCTGCTCTTTAAACTGTGAAAGCACCATCGGGGACTCCTGCTCATCTATCAGTATTCAGCTCAGAGGCCTCCTCGTCCGGAGAGGCCCCCTGCCCTGCCACCCCACCCCAGCCTGCAGCAGGGACAGTTAGAGAGCCGGAGTGGCCCAGCAGTGAGGGCACATGCCCCCTTCAGGAGCACTTCCAGCCCCTGAGCCTCTCTCTCCTGCTGCCTGTGACTCTGTGGGAGGACACGTCGTATTTGTCGTGGTTCTCGCTGGTAGCAGCGTCGGCTCCATCAGGTAGGACGTGCGTCCCCTTGGAAATCCTCCCCCTGCACTCCAGCCCCTCCCGAAGCTGCCCTTGGGGTCCCTGTTGTGGGAGCAGCTCGGAGGTGAGACCACCTGCTCACGAGGGCCGTCAGGGACGGTGGAAACCTGGCGGGAGCCCAAATGGACAGGCCTACTCCACGCCGCACTCCTCAGAAAGCGGGCTCCCCACTGCGTGCAATGGGTCCATGCCTTGCTGACTCTCCTCAGGGCCCCACGCAGAGATTTTTCTAAGGGTTCCTTGAGGACGCCCAGACAACACACAGCGATCTTACAGAAGGTGGGAGTCTTTCTTCCTGCCTCTCCTCTGACCCCCCCAACTGCCCCAACACAGCCCCGATCTGTCCTCCCCCTCCATCTCCATGATGACCACCCCAGTGCCAGCCCCCAGTGCTCCATGCAGACCCCGTGAGCCCTCTCCCAGAATCCAGCCCCGTCTCCCCCTCCCCTCGTTCCCTTGTCCCCAAAGCCACGCAGATCTGTGCAGAACACACATCACACCCGTGCCCAGCCACCAGCCCCTGTCTCCAGGTCTACACCCGCCCCGGGTGTCTCTACCCTGCACGAGGGAGAGCTCTGTGCAGGGGCCCTGCTGCCCGCCCCCTTCCCTGTCACCTGTGCCCGGTTTCCCCAGCCCCGGCAGCACAGCCCTGCCTCGGCCTTTATACTCCTGTGCTCCCTGCCTGGAACATTCTGCCCCCTGCTCTCCCAGACTACCTCCTGTGACCTTCATCTCAGCCTGAATGTCCCCTCTGGTTGTGGCCCCTGACCCCTGTAGTCATCACCCTATTGGAATTCTCTGCAGAGCAGAGATTGCTATTCCTTGTGCCCTTGTTCTTGATTCCCTGGCCTTGCCCCCACTAGGACGGAAGCCCTGGGGCTCCTCGGGCCCCACCCCATGCTGCAGGACAGCGCTAAAGACATCTTCGAAGCTGCAGAGATACTCACTACATATGTGGGTGCGAATGAAAGCAAATAATACACACAGGCACACTTTGGATCAAATAGAATCATGAGTGCGCGTCCTTCTCCAAATTGCTCCTGGACCCTTTTCTGCCTGCCCTGTGCCCGAGGCTGACTCCCCTACCTGCACTCAGGCCCTCTGGGGGCTGCCTCCTTGCCCAGCAGTCCATGGAGGTCTGGATGGCAGAGGGGGGGCACTTTGCCCCATTCCTGGGACAGCCCCCCACTGGGCTCAGCAGATGCCACTTCCCTGTCCTCCCTCCAGGCCCAGGGGTGGGACCGCCTCCCCCTGTGGCTGGAGGCTGGGAGCCCCCTCCTTGGTCCTGCCCTCTTCCCTGCTGTAGCTGGGGACTGTCCCCCGGCCTCCAACTCCGCACCGTGTGGGAGAAGCGCTCCTGCCTGGGATCTTCCCTGGTCCATCGGGACACTCTGCTCTCTGTGCAGAACATCAAGGAGCCTGTCCTCTCTTTACACATTGCACACACACGTTTTTTCCTTTCAGTAATTTATTTATCTCTAAGCAATTTTTAAAATGGTCAATTCTATTTTTACATTTTCAGGTACTCATAAAACAACTACAGTAGTCTAGATTCTGCATCCTGGGGTGTGTGCGTGTGCACATGCCCACGTGCATGGGAGTGTATGCTTGTTATCAGGAGAAAACTTTGTATTTTGACTGCATACAATTCATAAATGTTAAACAACAAACAGTATCTTAAACAAAACAACAAAGGCTAAGAAGAAAAAAATGGCAGAACAAGGAAGAAATGGTTGCAAATTCCTAAGTTTTCCTATCTATAAATTTAAGACTAAACTAATGCTATGAATTTAGGACTAAAATATGAATTCAGAACTAAAATATGAACTTAGGACTAAAATGTGAATGCAGGACCAAAATTTGAATTTAAGACTAAAATTTGAATTTAGGACTAAAATTTGAATTGACGACTAAAATATGAGTTTTAGGACTAAAATTTGAATGTAGGACTACACTAACTATTTCATACAGTTTGAGTGAGATGTTGTTTTGTTTAAGGTTTTTCTCTCTCTCTTTTTTTAAGGCAATCACATTTTGTTCACATAAATACTGAGTTATTTCTGCGGAACTGTAACCCTAGTCCTAGAGCACAGAAATGGTCTTGTTTGAAAGTCTCTATGCATGTCCACGATAGAGGATGTCTTCAGTCCCAGTGGCATGAATTTCAATCCGAACACCGTACCCACAGCAGACAGTTCTAAAGCGTCCGGCAGGGAAGCTATGTCTTCATGACCATGTGGACGAAGCTCTAGTTACACAGTCCGCGATGGGGTTACACCGCTATCCTGCGGAGAGTCACTGTGGCGTCAGTTCCGAAAGAGTAGCCGTTTCACTAGAGAGAGAGCCATCAGACGTTCTTCACGGAGCTCCGCGCAGATGCTGAGCCGGGCTGTGGCGGCTCAGAGCCCCAGCTGCCCTGAGCCCGGTCACCCCTGCAGGCGACTCCGGGTCCCGGGGCCCTCACGGTGGGCCTTCCCTCCCCCCTGGGGGCCAGATGACCCCGGGGACCCCCCGACACTCCCCAGCCTGCGTGGGCTGTGGGCGGAGCAGCAGGACCCAGAGGGTCCCACAGGACAGGCCGGCAGCTGGACTCCACACCGGCTAGCATCCGCCTCAAGCGATCATTCTCTTTCCTTAGCTCCTGGAACTCCCTCTCTCTGGACGCAGCTCCCACCCAGCTCCTTGTGACTCTTTCGTGATGGAAGAGGACCAGCTTGCGATAGTAGGAGCTGCTTCTCTCCAGCTCCTTGCCCAGGTCTTGGGCCATCTTCTTGTAGAGGTTGCGTCTCTGGCACGTGAAGTTCATTTCTCTTTGCGCGCTGGCCAGTTTCTTCTTCATTTCCAAGCACTGAGCTTCCGCTTGAAACACTTTTTGGTGAAGTTGCAGGATGTATTGGTCCTGTTCATCCAGGGGGTTCTGAAGTTTCAGCTTCAGCGGCTGAATCTCCCTGTCCAGCTGTGAAGTTTCCTTCTGCAAAGAGGCTTCCTGGGTTTGCAGGCTGCGGATTTGTCGTGTCAGCTCCGCCATCTCTCGCCTTTCTGCGCACAGTCGTCTGGCTCTGTGTTGCTGTTCCCCTTCGGGACTTGGAGGGGACCGAGGGCAGCCAGCATCCTCAGGGACGCCCTTCAGATCCACTGCTGCCCGATGGGCGGGCTGATCGCCATTTCCTGCTCCCCTCTTTGGCTGGACTCCCCGGCTCCCGGCACCGGCGTGCTGTGCAGGGAGGTCAGGCGGGGGGACGGCCTGCAGCCCGGGTCCGGCCCTGGACGGGGACTGGCTGGCTTGATCTTTCGGGACCGGCTCCATGCATGCCTTCGACGGCTCCAGCCTTTCTTCCCCCTCCTTCTCCTGCCCTTTCTGCCTCCATCTCGAAACGTCTTGGTTGAGCGGTTCGGGTCCTTCTGGAAAAGGAGGGTTTTCACTCCGATCCTCCGTTCTTTTCCTCAGAAGCTGTTCTCCATCCTTCTCCGATGTTCTGAGGATGGGTTTTTCCCCAGGGACCTGGGGCAGGTCGGGAGGCTGGCTCTTCAGTGCCTTCCTCAGAGAGATGACAGTGTCCCTAAGCACCAGCCTGCTCAGGTCTGCGTTCATTGCTGACAAGCACAGGGCTTGTAACGAGGGAGGACTGGCCACCACCGCGGGCGGCCTGAGGGCGGCCTCGGCTTGTGTGCTTGGGCCACTCTCCTCACGGCGGGCTCCACACACTTCGTGGCGGGCAGAGCCCCTGTGGCCCAGCGCCTTCGCGCTTCTTCGAGTGAGTCGTCTCTTCACGAGGAGAACCAGCAGCACAGTCCATACGAGCACCGCCCAGGGCAACACGGGGAGACTCGGGCTGTGTCCCCAGCTTCCAGAAATCAGCAGCAGCGCCTCCCACAGGTGCTCCAACACCAGCTGGCAAGTGGATCCGGCGGCCGAGGGGGGGCCCTCCATGGCTGCGTCGGGCTCCACAGCTCTGTCTCCGAGCGCCAGAGTCCTGTGGCCGCAACTGACCACTCAGAACCCTGTGGAGAGTTCCACCCATGAGGTCAACGGTGCCCGGCAACCAGGGCAGAGCAGTTGGGCCGGGGGAGGGGAGGCCAGCCAGGTTCTTTTTAAATTTTTTTTAATTTAGTTCAATTAGCAAACACATAGTACATCATTAGTTTCAGATGTAGAGTTCAGCTATCATTAGTTGCATATGACACCCAGTGCTCATCACATCGGGTGCCCTCCTTAATGCCCATCACCCATTTATCTGACCCCCAACCCCACATCCCCTCCAGGATCCCTCAGTTTGTTTCCTATAGTTAAGCATCTCTTGGTTTGTCTCCCTCTCTGATTTCTTTCCTTTCAATTTTCCCTCCCTTTTATGATCGTCTGCACTGTTTCTTATATTCCACATATGAGTGAAACCATATAATTGTCTTTCTCTGACTGACTTATTTCATTCAGCATAATATCCTCTAGTTGCATCCACGTTGATGTAAATGGTATTCATAATTTATTTAAATTTCATTTGGAAACTCTTTGTCACTGGTATACAGAAATACCATATGTATCTCTATATCTACACTCTATATAGAAATATATCCAAAGAAGACATAGGAATGGCTAACAGACACATGAAAAAATGTTCAACATCATTAGCCATCAGGGAAATTCAAGTCAATACCACATTGAGATAGCACCTTACACCAGTTAGAATGGCAAGAATTGACAAGGCAAGAAACAACAAATGTTGGAGAGGATGTGGAGAAAGGGGAACCCTCTTACACTGTTGGTGGGAATACGAGTTGGTACAGCCACTTTGCAAAACAGTGTGGAGGTTCCTCAAAAAGTGAAAAATACAGCTACCCTATGACCCAGCAATTGCACTACTGGGTATTAACCCCAAAGACACAGATGTAGTGAAAAGAAGGGCCATATGCACCCCAATGTTCATAGCAGCAATGTCCACAATAGCCAAACTGTGGAAAGAGCTGAGATGCCTTTCAACAGATGAATGGCTAGAGAAGATGTGGTCCATATATACAATGGAATATTACTCAGCCATCAGAAAGGATGAATACCCACCATTTGCATCAACATGGATGGGACTGGAGGAGAATATGCTGAGTGAAATAAGTCAAGCAGAGAAAGTCAATTATCACATGGCTTCACTTATTTGTGGAACATAAGGAATAGCATGGAGGACATTAGGAGAAGGAATGGAAAAATGAAGCGGGGGAGATCGGAGGGGGAGTTGAACCGTGAGAGACCGCGGACTCTGCGAAACAAGCTGAGGGTTTTAGAGGGGAGGGGGGTGGGGGGATGGGTTAGCCTGGTGATGGGTATGAAGGAGGACACGTACCGCATGGAGCACGGGGTGTTATATGAAAACAATGAATCGTGGAACACTACATCAAAAACTAATGAAGTATGGTGACTAACATAACATTAAAATAAAATAAAATAAAATAAAAAATAAAGATGATCAAGAAATCTGGGAGGAGAGGTGGCTGCATTGGGTATCCGCAGAGTGTTCCAAAACCCATGATTCCTCCAAATGGTGCAGATGCACACAGACACCAAGCCATCAGTTGGCTCTTTATGTGACACATCAAGGAGTGAACAGAACGACAGCTGATTTAGAAATCCTAACTGGTGAACAGAGCTTGTTATAAGACAACATGAGGAGAAATACTGTGACCTTGTCCTTCACAGAAGGAAGAAGAACCTTAAATATTAGTCTGATTTAAAGTTGAGACCTAGAGGTTGAGCTCAGCTCTACCACCCACCAGCTGTGGCTTTCCGAAAGGAGCTGGTGGAGATCTACACAGATAGCTCACTTTGTAGATGGAGCAAATAGAGAAGGTCTCCCGGCTGGACCACGGTGGGATGGGACCACCCGTGCCGGGACCTGAGCCAGTTCGTTCTCCCGCCCTGCTGATTCCTTTCACCGGAAGGGCTGGGGAGGCCATAGAGTGGAGTGGAGTTGAAACTCCTGCTTGATTGTGCCCACTGTGATTTTTAGGGTGAAACAGTAGCAGGGCAGGAGTAAACAAAATGCTTTCTAAGGTTAAAAGTGAAAAATGCAAACCAAGTACTTATTGGATCCCATGGAAACTAACACATAACGATACTGACCCACTAGTTTCTTCCTCTGCCCCATTACCAAACAAAATGAATGTCGTTGTGCTGGCAGCAACCTGTGTTTGAAAAACCAAATTCCAACAGACAAGTGAGCAAGTAGACAGATGATGTTACCTTGATCCTTGAACCAGCCTGGATCTGCTGACTATCCAGCTCTTTCCTCATCTGTGAAATGGGCATAAAATAGTATTGGCCTCACATGGCTTTTGTGAGTTACACAAAGAGAGCTCTTAGAGCATCACATGGTGCATAACAAGTGCTCCTTGTGTGGCTGTTGTTATGAAGTGGAAATCTCTTTGTATCTCTCACACGTACCAGAGCCTCTTACTTAAAGGATTTCTATCCACACTTTATTCATTTAGTACATTTGTTTACGTGTCATACTGTAAAAGTAGTATTTGCTCTCAGTGAAAAATTTAGAAAACAGAAACGTAAAAGAATCATGTAGGAGCACTGTTTTTGTTGCATTTTAATCTTTTAAAAATGCATACATTGTTATTTTTATAAAATTGGGATCATACAACTGTTTTGTATGCCTATTTTTCAATTTAATGTAATATGTCATGTCTATTATATACATATATTATATATAATAAAATTTCTCTAGATCATTAGGTATCTTTTGGAAACAAGAATGATTTGAAGCACAGACAGGGAGAGCGCCATGTGAGGATACAGGCAGAGACTGGGGTGATGCTTCTACAAGCCAATAGATGCCAAAGATTGCCACCAAAGCCCCAGAAGCTGGGAGAGACAGTGGAACACATTCTCCCTCACGGCCCTCAGGAGGAACCAACCCTGACGACACCACACTTTGATCTCGACTTGCAGCCTCCAGAACTATTTCAATTCAAGGATAAGAGGACATCCCGAGATGGCTTGAACTCCATCATGATGGGGTTCGCTGAGGGCGGAATGGATGAGGCATTGTCAGTGACTTCAGCTCTCGTCCGTCACACATTCACTTTCCAAGGCACACCAACCAAGAAGGCAGATATTCAGTTAGCTTGTTCTTTATCTTCTGTCTTCTTGACAACCGAAACTGTTTTTATAACTAGAAGATCAACCAACCAAAGAAGCAAGCAAACAAACAAAACCAAGAATGGCCAGAGATCGGGAAGGTAACATCTGGATAATTTGGAAACCTCGATGGGGTTTTTGTGGCAGGGACCAGTTGCATTTGTTTTTACATGGAAAGGTGAGTGTATTTTAAATTCCATACCCTCCGTCTTTCTGCCTCTTCTGATGTGAATTAATAGCCATGTATGGTGTGTTGTCTTTCTGAACTTTTTAGTGTTTTCCATTGGTCTATCCTATAGAGGTTTTGCATATTTTTGGGCAGATTTCTGAATACTTGATATTTTCATTGATAATTGATTTATTTAAATTATTTTCCTTTGTTTTTTCCTTTTTTAATTTAAATTTAATTAGCCAACATAGAGTACAACATTAGTTTCAGATGTAGGGCTCAATAATTCATCAGTTTCATCTAACACCCAGTGCTCATAACATCACATGCCCTACTTAATGCCCATCCCCCACTTACCCCATCACTCCATCCACCTCCAGCAACCCTCAGTTTATTTCCTATAGTTAAGAGTCTGTGATGGTTTTTCTTCTTCTCTGTGACTTCCCATTCAGTTTTCTCTCCCTTCCCCTATGGTCCTCTGTGCTGTTTCTTACATTCCACATGTGAGTGAAACCATACGACAATTGTCTTTCTCTCATTGACTTATTTCGCTTAGCATAATACCCTCCAGTTCCATCCCCGGTGATGTAAATGGTAAGCAATCATCCTTTTTGATGGCTGAGTAATATTCCATGGTGTACATATACCACATCTTCTTTATCCATTCATCTGTCGTGGGGCATTCGGGCTCTTTCTACAGTTTGGCTATTGTGGGCATTGCTGCAATATGTATTGGGGTGTATGTGCCCCTTCGGATCACTATCTTTGTATCTTTGGGGTAAATACCTAGTAATGCAATTGCTGAGTCAGAGGGTAGCCCTATTTTTAACTTTTTAAGGAACCTCCCTACTGTTTTCCAGATTGGCTGCACCAGCTTGCCTTCCTACCAACAGTGTAGGAGGGTTCCCCTTTCTCTGCATCCTTGCCAACATCTGCCATTTCCTGACTTGTTAATTTTAGCCATTCTGACTGGTGTGAGGTGGTATCTCATTGAGGTTTTGATTTGGATTTCCCTGATTCTGAGTGATGTGGAGCATTTGTTCATGTGTCTGTTGGCCATTTGTAGGTCTTCTTTCGAGAAATGTCTCTTCATGTCTTCTGCAGATTTCTTCACTGGATTATTTGGTTTTTTGGGTGCTGAGTTTGATAAGTTCTTTATAGATTTTGGTTATGAGCCCTTTATCTGATAAGTTATTTGCAAATATCTCCTTCCATCCCATAGGTTGCCTTTTGGTTTTGCTGACTGTTTCCTTTGCCGGGCAAAAGCTTTTTATCTTGATGAAGTCCCAATAGTTCACTTTTGCTATTGTTTCCCTGCCTTTGGAGATGTGTCTAGCAAGAGTTGCTGCAGCCGAGGTCTAAGAGATTGTTGCTGTGTTCTCCTCTAAGATTTTGATGGATTCCTGTCTCCCATTTAGGTCTCTCGTCCATTTTGAGTTTATCTTTGTGTATGGTGTAAGGAAATGGTCCAGTGTCATTCTTCTCCGTGTGGCTGTCCAATTATCCCAACGTCATTTGTTGAAGAGACTTTTTTTCTTTTGGATTTTCCTTCCTGCTTTGTCGAAAATTAGTTGACAATAGAGTTGAGGGTCCCTTTCTGGGTTCTCTATACTGTTCCATTGATGTCTGTCTGTTTTTGTGTCAGTGCCATGCTGTCTTGATGATTGCAGCTTTGTCAGAGAGCTTGAAGTCCAGAACCGTGATGCCACCAGCTTTGGTTTTCTTTTTCAACATTCCTCTGGCTATTCTGGATCTTTTCTGGTCCATACAAATTTTGGGATTATTTGCTCCAGCTCTGTGAAAAATGTCAATGGCGTTTTGATAGAGATTGCATTGAATGTGTAGCTTGCTCTGGGTAGCATAAGACATTTTAACTAATATTTCTTCTTCAAATCCGTGAACATGTCATATTTTTCCATTTCTTTGTGTCTTCCTCAATTTCTTTCATAAGTGTTCTTTAGTTTTTCGAGTAGAGATCCTTTTCCTCTTTGGTTAGGTTTATTCCTAGGTGTCTTATGGGTTTTGGTGCAACTGTAAATGGGATCAATTCCTTATTTTCTCTTTCTTCTGTCTCATTGTTAGTGTATAGAAATGCAACTGATGTTTTAAAAAATCATATTGAGCACTTTATTATTTTTTTAGGAATTATTTTTTTATTTTTTTAATTCTAAAAAATTTTTTATTGTTATGTTAATCCCCATACATTACATCATTAGTTTTAGATACAGTGTTCCATGATTCGTTGTTTGTGCATAACACCCAGTGCTCCATGCAGAACGTGCCCTCTTTAATACCCATCACCAGGCTAACCCATCCTCCCACCCCCGTCCCCTCTAGAACCCTCAGTTTATTTTTCAGAGTCCATCGTCTCTCATGGTTCGTCTCCCCCTCCCATTTGCCCCCCTTCATTCTTCCCCTCCTGCTATCTCCTTCTTCTTCTTTTTTCTTTCTTAAGATATATTGCATGATTTGTTTCGGAGGTACAGATCTGTGATTCAACAGTCTTGCATCCATTTTCATCAGGCATATTGGTCTGAAATTCTTTTCATTGGGGTCTTTGTCTGATTTGGGGATCAAGGTAATGCTGGCCTTATAGAATGAGTTTGGAAGTTTTCCTTCCATTTCTATTTTTTGAAACCACTTCAGAAAAATAGGTGTTAATTCGTCTTGAAATGTTTGGTAGAATTCCCTTATGAGCCCATCGGCACTGGACTCCAGAAAGCTAACTGCACAAACTCGCCTTGCTCACTGAGACTAGACTGTTTTCGGCCCTGTGTCTGGCCTGTGCTGTGCCTTCTGCCAGAAAATCCCCTGTATCAACCAACTGCCCCCGCTTCTCTCCGATCGTCATCTAAGGACCCTTGCTACTCCGTGTCTGGTCCCAACATAGAGCTCACGTGGAGGCCGTGCTGAGTTTCAGCTCCACAACCTGAGGAGTCGGAATCGTTCTGTGACAAGGTCTCCAAGGACTCCTCTGCTCTTTAAACTGTGAAAGCACCATCGGGGACTCCTGCTCATCTATCAGTATTCAGCTCAGAGGCCTCCTCGTCCGGAGAGGCCCCCTGCCCTGCCACCCCACCCCAGCCTGCAGCAGGGACAGTTAGAGAGCCGGAGTGGCCCAGCAGTGAGGGCACATGCCCCCTTCAGGAGCACTTCCAGCCCCTGAGCCTCTCTCTCCTGCTGCCTGTGACTCTGTGGGAGGACACGTCGTATTTGTCGTGGTTCCCGCTGGTAGCAGCGTCGGCTCCATCAGGTAGGACGTGCGTCCCCTTGGAAATCCTCCCCCTGCACTCCAGCCCCTCCCGAAGCTGCCCTTGGGGTCCCTGTTGTGGGAGCAGCTCGGAGGTGAGACCACCTGCTCACGAGGGCCGTCAGGGACGGTGGAAACCTGGCGGGAGCCCAAATGGACAGGCCTACTCCACGCCGCACTCCTCAGAAAGCGGGCTCCCCACTGCGTGCAATGGGTCCATGCCTTGCTGACTCTCCTCAGGGCCCCACGCAGAGATTTTTCTAAGGGTTCCTTGAGGACGCCCAGACAACACACAGCGATCTTACAGAAGGTGGGAGTCTTTCTTCCTGCCTCTCCTCTGACCCCCCCAACTGCCCCAACACAGCCCCGATCTGTCCTCCCCCTCCATCTCCATGATGACCACCCCAGTGCCAGCCCCCAGTGCTCCATGCAGACCCCGTGAGCCCTCTCCCAGAATCCAGCCCCGTCTCCCCCTCCCCTCGTTCCCTTGTCCCCAAAGCCACGCAGATCTGTGCAGAACACACATCACACCCGTGCCCAGCCACCAGCCCCTGTCTCCAGGTCTACACCCGCCCCGGGTGTCTCTACCCTGCACGAGGGAGAGCTCTGTGCAGGGGCCCTGCTGCCCGCCCCCTTCCCTGTCACCTGTGCCCGGTTTCCCCAGCCCCGGCAGCACAGCCCTGCCTCGGCCTTTATACTCCTGTGCTCCCTGCCTGGAACATTCTGCCCCCTGCTCTCCCAGACTACCTCCTGTGACCTTCATCTCAGCCTGAATGTCCCCTCTGGTTGTGGCCCCTGACCCCTGTAGTCATCACCCTATTGGAATTCTCTGCAGAGCAGAGATTGCTATTCCTTGTGCCCTTGTTCTTGATTCCCTGGCCTTGCCCCCACTAGGACGGAAGCCCTGGGGCTCCTCGGGCCCCACCCCATGCTGCAGGACAGCGCTAAAGACATCTTCGAAGCTGCAGAGATACTCACTACATATGTGGGTGCGAATGAAAGCAAATAATACACACAGGCACACTTTGGATCAAATAGAATCATGAGTGCGCGTCCTTCTCCAAATTGCTCCTGGACCCTTTTCTGCCTGCCCTGTGCCCGAGGCTGACTCCCCTACCTGCACTCAGGCCCTCTGGGGGCTGCCTCCTTGCCCAGCAGTCCATGGAGGTCTGGATGGCAGAGGGGGGGCACTTTGCCCCATTCCTGGGACAGCCCCCCACTGGGCTCAGCAGATGCCACTTCCCTGTCCTCCCTCCAGGCCCAGGGGTGGGACCGCCTCCCCCTGTGGCTGGAGGCTGGGAGCCCCCTCCTTGGTCCTGCCCTCTTCCCTGCTGTAGCTGGGGACTGTCCCCCGGCCTCCAACTCCGCACCGTGTGGGAGAAGCGCTCCTGCCTGGGATCTTCCCTGGTCCATCGGGACACTCTGCTCTCTGTGCAGAACATCAAGGAGCCTGTCCTCTCTTTACACATTGCACACACACGTTTTTTCCTTTCAGTAATTTATTTATCTCTAAGCAATTTTTAAAATGGTCAATTCTATTTTTACATTTTCAGGTACTCATAAAACAACTACAGTAGTCTAGATTCTGCATCCTGGGGTGTGTGCGTGTGCACATGCCCACGTGCATGGGAGTGTATGCTTGTTATCAGGAGAAAACTTTGTATTTTGACTGCATACAATTCATAAATGTTAAACAACAAACAGTATCTTAAACAAAACAACAAAGGCTAAGAAGAAAAAAATGGCAGAACAAGGAAGAAATGGTTGCAAATTCCTAAGTTTTCCTATCTATAAATTTAAGACTAAACTAATGCTATGAATTTAGGACTAAAATATGAATTCAGAACTAAAATATGAACTTAGGACTAAAATGTGAATGCAGGACCAAAATTTGAATTTAAGACTAAAATTTGAATTTAGGACTAAAATTTGAATTGACGACTAAAATATGAGTTTTAGGACTAAAATTTGAATGTAGGACTACACTAACTATTTCATACAGTTTGAGTGAGATGTTGTTTTGTTTAAGGTTTTTCTCTCTCTCTTTTTTTAAGGCAATCACATTTTGTTCACATAAATACTGAGTTATTTCTGCGGAACTGTAACCCTAGTCCTAGAGCACAGAAATGGTCTTGTTTGAAAGTCTCTATGCATGTCCACGATAGAGGATGTCTTCAGTCCCAGTGGCATGAATTTCAATCCGAACACCGTACCCACAGCAGACAGTTCTAAAGCGTCCGGCAGGGAAGCTATGTCTTCATGACCATGTGGACGAAGCTCTAGTTACACAGTCCGCGATGGGGTTACACCGCTATCCTGCGGAGAGTCACTGTGGCGTCAGTTCCGAAAGAGTAGCCGTTTCACTAGAGAGAGAGCCATCAGACGTTCTTCACGGAGCTCCGCGCAGATGCTGAGCCGGGCTGTGGCGGCTCAGAGCCCCAGCTGCCCTGAGCCCGGTCACCCCTGCAGGCGACTCCGGGTCCCGGGGCCCTCACGGTGGGCCTTCCCTCCCCCCTGGGGGCCAGATGACCCCGGGGACCCCCCGACACTCCCCAGCCTGCGTGGGCTGTGGGCGGAGCAGCAGGACCCAGAGGGTCCCACAGGACAGGCCGGCAGCTGGACTCCACACCGGCTAGCATCCGCCTCAAGCGATCATTCTCTTTCCTTAGCTCCTGGAACTCCCTCTCTCTGGACGCAGCTCCCACCCAGCTCCTTGTGACTCTTTCGTGATGGAAGAGGACCAGCTTGCGATAGTAGGAGCTGCTTCTCTCCAGCTCCTTGCCCAGGTCTTGGGCCATCTTCTTGTAGAGGTTGCGTCTCTGGCACGTGAAGTTCATTTCTCTTTGCGCGCTGGCCAGTTTCTTCTTCATTTCCAAGCACTGAGCTTCCGCTTGAAACACTTTTTGGTGAAGTTGCAGGATGTATTGGTCCTGTTCATCCAGGGGGTTCTGAAGTTTCAGCTTCAGCGGCTGAATCTCCCTGTCCAGCTGTGAAGTTTCCTTCTGCAAAGAGGCTTCCTGGGTTTGCAGGCTGCGGATTTGTCGTGTCAGCTCCGCCATCTCTCGCCTTTCTGCGCACAGTCGTCTGGCTCTGTGTTGCTGTTCCCCTTCGGGACTTGGAGGGGACCGAGGGCAGCCAGCATCCTCAGGGACGCCCTTCAGATCCACTGCTGCCCGATGGGCGGGCTGATCGCCATTTCCTGCTCCCCTCTTTGGCTGGACTCCCCGGCTCCCGGCACCGGCGTGCTGTGCAGGGAGGTCAGGCGGGGGGACGGCCTGCAGCCCGGGTCCGGCCCTGGACGGGGACTGGCTGGCTTGATCTTTCGGGACCGGCTCCATGCATGCCTTCGACGGCTCCAGCCTTTCTTCCCCCTCCTTCTCCTGCCCTTTCTGCCTCCATCTCGAAACGTCTTGGTTGAGCGGTTCGGGTCCTTCTGGAAAAGGAGGGTTTTCACTCCGATCCTCCGTTCTTTTCCTCAGAAGCTGTTCTCCATCCTTCTCCGATGTTCTGAGGATGGGTTTTTCCCCAGGGACCTGGGGCAGGTCGGGAGGCTGGCTCTTCAGTGCCTTCCTCAGAGAGATGACAGTGTCCCTAAGCACCAGCCTGCTCAGGTCTGCGTTCATTGCTGACAAGCACAGGGCTTGTAACGAGGGAGGACTGGCCACCACCGCGGGCGGCCTGAGGGCGGCCTCGGCTTGTGTGCTTGGGCCACTCTCCTCACGGCGGGCTCCACACACTTCGTGGCGGGCAGAGCCCCTGTGGCCCAGCGCCTTCGCGCTTCTTCGAGTGAGTCGTCTCTTCACGAGGAGAACCAGCAGCACAGTCCATACGAGCACCGCCCAGGGCAACACGGGGAGACTCGGGCTGTGTCCCCAGCTTCCAGAAATCAGCAGCAGCGCCTCCCACAGGTGCTCCAACACCAGCTGGCAAGTGGATCCGGCGGCCGAGGGGGGGCCCTCCATGGCTGCGTCGGGCTCCACAGCTCTGTCTCCGAGCGCCAGAGTCCTGTGGCCGCAACTGACCACTCAGAACCCTGTGGAGAGTTCCACCCATGAGGTCAACGGTGCCCGGCAACCAGGGCAGAGCAGTTGGGCCGGGGGAGGGGAGGCCAGCCAGGTTCTTTTTAAATTTTTTTTAATTTAGTTCAATTAGCAAACACATAGTACATCATTAGTTTCAGATGTAGAGTTCAGCTATCATTAGTTGCATATGACACCCAGTGCTCATCACATCGGGTGCCCTCCTTAATGCCCATCACCCATTTATCTGACCCCCAACCCCACATCCCCTCCAGGATCCCTCAGTTTGTTTCCTATAGTTAAGCATCTCTTGGTTTGTCTCCCTCTCTGATTTCTTTCCTTTCAATTTTCCCTCCCTTTTATGATCGTCTGCACTGTTTCTTATATTCCACATATGAGTGAAACCATATAATTGTCTTTCTCTGACTGACTTATTTCATTCAGCATAATATCCTCTAGTTGCATCCACGTTGATGTAAATGGTATTCATAATTTATTTAAATTTCATTTGGAAACTCTTTGTCACTGGTATACAGAAATACCATATGTATCTCTATATCTACACTCTATATAGAAATATATCCAAAGAAGACATAGGAATGGCTAACAGACACATGAAAAAATGTTCAACATCATTAGCCATCAGGGAAATTCAAGTCAATACCACATTGAGATAGCACCTTACACCAGTTAGAATGGCAAGAATTGACAAGGCAAGAAACAACAAATGTTGGAGAGGATGTGGAGAAAGGGGAACCCTCTTACACTGTTGGTGGGAATACGAGTTGGTACAGCCACTTTGCAAAACAGTGTGGAGGTTCCTCAAAAAGTGAAAAATACAGCTACCCTATGACCCAGCAATTGCACTACTGGGTATTAACCCCAAAGACACAGATGTAGTGAAAAGAAGGGCCATATGCACCCCAATGTTCATAGCAGCAATGTCCACAATAGCCAAACTGTGGAAAGAGCTGAGATGCCTTTCAACAGATGAATGGCTAGAGAAGATGTGGTCCATATATACAATGGAATATTACTCAGCCATCAGAAAGGATGAATACCCACCATTTGCATCAACATGGATGGGACTGGAGGAGAATATGCTGAGTGAAATAAGTCAAGCAGAGAAAGTCAATTATCACATGGCTTCACTTATTTGTGGAACATAAGGAATAGCATGGAGGACATTAGGAGAAGGAATGGAAAAATGAAGCGGGGGAGATCGGAGGGGGAGTTGAACCGTGAGAGACCGCGGACTCTGCGAAACAAGCTGAGGGTTTTAGAGGGGAGGGGGGTGGGGGGATGGGTTAGCCTGGTGATGGGTATGAAGGAGGACACGTACCGCATGGAGCACGGGGTGTTATATGAAAACAATGAATCGTGGAACACTACATCAAAAACTAATGAAGTATGGTGACTAACATAACATTAAAATAAAATAAAATAAAATAAAAAATAAAGATGATCAAGAAATCTGGGAGGAGAGGTGGCTGCATTGGGTATCCGCAGAGTGTTCCAAAACCCATGATTCCTCCAAATGGTGCAGATGCACACAGACACCAAGCCATCAGTTGGCTCTTTATGTGACACATCAAGGAGTGAACAGAACGACAGCTGATTTAGAAATCCTAACTGGTGAACAGAGCTTGTTATAAGACAACATGAGGAGAAATACTGTGACCTTGTCCTTCACAGAAGGAAGAAGAACCTTAAATATTAGTCTGATTTAAAGTTGAGACCTAGAGGTTGAGCTCAGCTCTACCACCCACCAGCTGTGGCTTTCCGAAAGGAGCTGGTGGAGATCTACACAGATAGCTCACTTTGTAGATGGAGCAAATAGAGAAGGTCTCCCGGCTGGACCACGGTGGGATGGGACCACCCGTGCCGGGACCTGAGCCAGTTCGTTCTCCCGCCCTGCTGATTCCTTTCACCGGAAGGGCTGGGGAGGCCATAGAGTGGAGTGGAGTTGAAACTCCTGCTTGATTGTGCCCACTGTGATTTTTAGGGTGAAACAGTAGCAGGGCAGGAGTAAACAAAATGCTTTCTAAGGTTAAAAGTGAAAAATGCAAACCAAGTACTTATTGGATCCCATGGAAACTAACACATAACGATACTGACCCACTAGTTTCTTCCTCTGCCCCATTACCAAACAAAATGAATGTCGTTGTGCTGGCAGCAACCTGTGTTTGAAAAACCAAATTCCAACAGACAAGTGAGCAAGTAGACAGATGATGTTACCTTGATCCTTGAACCAGCCTGGATCTGCTGACTATCCAGCTCTTTCCTCATCTGTGAAATGGGCATAAAATAGTATTGGCCTCACATGGCTTTTGTGAGTTACACAAAGAGAGCTCTTAGAGCATCACATGGTGCATAACAAGTGCTCCTTGTGTGGCTGTTGTTATGAAGTGGAAATCTCTTTGTATCTCTCACACGTACCAGAGCCTCTTACTTAAAGGATTTCTATCCACACTTTATTCATTTAGTACATTTGTTTACGTGTCATACTGTAAAAGTAGTATTTGCTCTCAGTGAAAAATTTAGAAAACAGAAACGTAAAAGAATCATGTAGGAGCACTGTTTTTGTTGCATTTTAATCTTTTAAAAATGCATACATTGTTATTTTTATAAAATTGGGATCATACAACTGTTTTGTATGCCTATTTTTCAATTTAATGTAATATGTCATGTCTATTATATACATATATTATATATAATAAAATTTCTCTAGATCATTAGGTATCTTTTGGAAACAAGAATGATTTGAAGCACAGACAGGGAGAGCGCCATGTGAGGATACAGGCAGAGACTGGGGTGATGCTTCTACAAGCCAATAGATGCCAAAGATTGCCACCAAAGCCCCAGAAGCTGGGAGAGACAGTGGAACACATTCTCCCTCACGGCCCTCAGGAGGAACCAACCCTGACGACACCACACTTTGATCTCGACTTGCAGCCTCCAGAACTATTTCAATTCAAGGATAAGAGGACATCCCGAGATGGCTTGAACTCCATCATGATGGGGTTCGCTGAGGGCGGAATGGATGAGGCATTGTCAGTGACTTCAGCTCTCGTCCGTCACACATTCACTTTCCAAGGCACACCAACCAAGAAGGCAGATATTCAGTTAGCTTGTTCTTTATCTTCTGTCTTCTTGACAACCGAAACTGTTTTTATAACTAGAAGATCAACCAACCAAAGAAGCAAGCAAACAAACAAAACCAAGAATGGCCAGAGATCGGGAAGGTAACATCTGGATAATTTGGAAACCTCGATGGGGTTTTTGTGGCAGGGACCAGTTGCATTTGTTTTTACATGGAAAGGTGAGTGTATTTTAAATTCCATACCCTCCGTCTTTCTGCCTCTTCTGATGTGAATTAATAGCCATGTATGGTGTGTTGTCTTTCTGAACTTTTTAGTGTTTTCCATTGGTCTATCCTATAGAGGTTTTGCATATTTTTGGGCAGATTTCTGAATACTTGATATTTTCATTGATAATTGATTTATTTAAATTATTTTCCTTTGTTTTTTCCTTTTTTAATTTAAATTTAATTAGCCAACATAGAGTACAACATTAGTTTCAGATGTAGGGCTCAATAATTCATCAGTTTCATCTAACACCCAGTGCTCATAACATCACATGCCCTACTTAATGCCCATCCCCCACTTACCCCATCACTCCATCCACCTCCAGCAACCCTCAGTTTATTTCCTATAGTTAAGAGTCTGTGATGGTTTTTCTTCTTCTCTGTGACTTCCCATTCAGTTTTCTCTCCCTTCCCCTATGGTCCTCTGTGCTGTTTCTTACATTCCACATGTGAGTGAAACCATACGACAATTGTCTTTCTCTCATTGACTTATTTCGCTTAGCATAATACCCTCCAGTTCCATCCCCGGTGATGTAAATGGTAAGCAATCATCCTTTTTGATGGCTGAGTAATATTCCATGGTGTACATATACCACATCTTCTTTATCCATTCATCTGTCGTGGGGCATTCGGGCTCTTTCTACAGTTTGGCTATTGTGGGCATTGCTGCAATATGTATTGGGGTGTATGTGCCCCTTCGGATCACTATCTTTGTATCTTTGGGGTAAATACCTAGTAATGCAATTGCTGAGTCAGAGGGTAGCCCTATTTTTAACTTTTTAAGGAACCTCCCTACTGTTTTCCAGATTGGCTGCACCAGCTTGCCTTCCTACCAACAGTGTAGGAGGGTTCCCCTTTCTCTGCATCCTTGCCAACATCTGCCATTTCCTGACTTGTTAATTTTAGCCATTCTGACTGGTGTGAGGTGGTATCTCATTGAGGTTTTGATTTGGATTTCCCTGATTCTGAGTGATGTGGAGCATTTGTTCATGTGTCTGTTGGCCATTTGTAGGTCTTCTTTCGAGAAATGTCTCTTCATGTCTTCTGCAGATTTCTTCACTGGATTATTTGGTTTTTTGGGTGCTGAGTTTGATAAGTTCTTTATAGATTTTGGTTATGAGCCCTTTATCTGATAAGTTATTTGCAAATATCTCCTTCCATCCCATAGGTTGCCTTTTGGTTTTGCTGACTGTTTCCTTTGCCGGGCAAAAGCTTTTTATCTTGATGAAGTCCCAATAGTTCACTTTTGCTATTGTTTCCCTGCCTTTGGAGATGTGTCTAGCAAGAGTTGCTGCAGCCGAGGTCTAAGAGATTGTTGCTGTGTTCTCCTCTAAGATTTTGATGGATTCCTGTCTCCCATTTAGGTCTCTCGTCCATTTTGAGTTTATCTTTGTGTATGGTGTAAGGAAATGGTCCAGTGTCATTCTTCTCCGTGTGGCTGTCCAATTATCCCAACGTCATTTGTTGAAGAGACTTTTTTTCTTTTGGATTTTCCTTCCTGCTTTGTCGAAAATTAGTTGACAATAGAGTTGAGGGTCCCTTTCTGGGTTCTCTATACTGTTCCATTGATGTCTGTCTGTTTTTGTGTCAGTGCCATGCTGTCTTGATGATTGCAGCTTTGTCAGAGAGCTTGAAGTCCAGAACCGTGATGCCACCAGCTTTGGTTTTCTTTTTCAACATTCCTCTGGCTATTCTGGATCTTTTCTGGTCCATACAAATTTTGGGATTATTTGCTCCAGCTCTGTGAAAAATGTCAATGGCGTTTTGATAGAGATTGCATTGAATGTGTAGCTTGCTCTGGGTAGCATAAGACATTTTAACTAATATTTCTTCTTCAAATCCGTGAACATGTCATATTTTTCCATTTCTTTGTGTCTTCCTCAATTTCTTTCATAAGTGTTCTTTAGTTTTTCGAGTAGAGATCCTTTTCCTCTTTGGTTAGGTTTATTCCTAGGTGTCTTATGGGTTTTGGTGCAACTGTAAATGGGATCAATTCCTTATTTTCTCTTTCTTCTGTCTCATTGTTAGTGTATAGAAATGCAACTGATGTTTTAAAAAATCATATTGAGCACTTTATTATTTTTTTAGGAATTATTTTTTTATTTTTTTAATTCTAAAAAATTTTTTATTGTTATGTTAATCCCCATACATTACATCATTAGTTTTAGATACAGTGTTCCATGATTCGTTGTTTGTGCATAACACCCAGTGCTCCATGCAGAACGTGCCCTCTTTAATACCCATCACCAGGCTAACCCATCCTCCCACCCCCGTCCCCTCTAGAACCCTCAGTTTATTTTTCAGAGTCCATCGTCTCTCATGGTTCGTCTCCCCCTCCCATTTGCCCCCCTTCATTCTTCCCCTCCTGCTATCTCCTTCTTCTTCTTTTTTCTTTCTTAAGATATATTGCATGATTTGTTTCGGAGGTACAGATCTGTGATTCAACAGTCTTGCATCCATTTTCATCAGGCATATTGGTCTGAAATTCTTTTCATTGGGGTCTTTGTCTGATTTGGGGATCAAGGTAATGCTGGCCTTATAGAATGAGTTTGGAAGTTTTCCTTCCATTTCTATTTTTTGAAACCACTTCAGAAAAATAGGTGTTAATTCGTCTTGAAATGTTTGGTAGAATTCCCTTATGAGCCCATCGGCACTGGACTCCAGAAAGCTAACTGCACAAACTCGCCTTGCTCACTGAGACTAGACTGTTTTCGGCCCTGTGTCTGGCCTGTGCTGTGCCTTCTGCCAGAAAATCCCCTGTATCAACCAACTGCCCCCGCTTCTCTCCGATCGTCATCTAAGGACCCTTGCTACTCCGTGTCTGGTCCCAACATAGAGCTCACGTGGAGGCCGTGCTGAGTTTCAGCTCCACAACCTGAGGAGTCGGAATCGTTCTGTGACAAGGTCTCCAAGGACTCCTCTGCTCTTTAAACTGTGAAAGCACCATCGGGGACTCCTGCTCATCTATCAGTATTCAGCTCAGAGGCCTCCTCGTCCGGAGAGGCCCCCTGCCCTGCCACCCCACCCCAGCCTGCAGCAGGGACAGTTAGAGAGCCGGAGTGGCCCAGCAGTGAGGGCACATGCCCCCTTCAGGAGCACTTCCAGCCCCTGAGCCTCTCTCTCCTGCTGCCTGTGACTCTGTGGGAGGACACGTCGTATTTGTCGTGGTTCCCGCTGGTAGCAGCGTCGGCTCCATCAGGTAGGACGTGCGTCCCCTTGGAAATCCTCCCCCTGCACTCCAGCCCCTCCCGAAGCTGCCCTTGGGGTCCCTGTTGTGGGAGCAGCTCGGAGGTGAGACCACCTGCTCACGAGGGCCGTCAGGGACGGTGGAAACCTGGCGGGAGCCCAAATGGACAGGCCTACTCCACGCCGCACTCCTCAGAAAGCGGGCTCCCCACTGCGTGCAATGGGTCCATGCCTTGCTGACTCTCCTCAGGGCCCCACGCAGAGATTTTTCTAAGGGTTCCTTGAGGACGCCCAGACAACACACAGCGATCTTACAGAAGGTGGGAGTCTTTCTTCCTGCCTCTCCTCTGACCCCCCCAACTGCCCCAACACAGCCCCGATCTGTCCTCCCCCTCCATCTCCATGATGACCACCCCAGTGCCAGCCCCCAGTGCTCCATGCAGACCCCGTGAGCCCTCTCCCAGAATCCAGCCCCGTCTCCCCCTCCCCTCGTTCCCTTGTCCCCAAAGCCACGCAGATCTGTGCAGAACACACATCACACCCGTGCCCAGCCACCAGCCCCTGTCTCCAGGTCTACACCCGCCCCGGGTGTCTCTACCCTGCACGAGGGAGAGCTCTGTGCAGGGGCCCTGCTGCCCGCCCCCTTCCCTGTCACCTGTGCCCGGTTTCCCCAGCCCCGGCAGCACAGCCCTGCCTCGGCCTTTATACTCCTGTGCTCCCTGCCTGGAACATTCTGCCCCCTGCTCTCCCAGACTACCTCCTGTGACCTTCATCTCAGCCTGAATGTCCCCTCTGGTTGTGGCCCCTGACCCCTGTAGTCATCACCCTATTGGAATTCTCTGCAGAGCAGAGATTGCTATTCCTTGTGCCCTTGTTCTTGATTCCCTGGCCTTGCCCCCACTAGGACGGAAGCCCTGGGGCTCCTCGGGCCCCACCCCATGCTGCAGGACAGCGCTAAAGACATCTTCGAAGCTGCAGAGATACTCACTACATATGTGGGTGCGAATGAAAGCAAATAATACACACAGGCACACTTTGGATCAAATAGAATCATGAGTGCGCGTCCTTCTCCAAATTGCTCCTGGACCCTTTTCTGCCTGCCCTGTGCCCGAGGCTGACTCCCCTACCTGCACTCAGGCCCTCTGGGGGCTGCCTCCTTGCCCAGCAGTCCATGGAGGTCTGGATGGCAGAGGGGGGGCACTTTGCCCCATTCCTGGGACAGCCCCCCACTGGGCTCAGCAGATGCCACTTCCCTGTCCTCCCTCCAGGCCCAGGGGTGGGACCGCCTCCCCCTGTGGCTGGAGGCTGGGAGCCCCCTCCTTGGTCCTGCCCTCTTCCCTGCTGTAGCTGGGGACTGTCCCCCGGCCTCCAACTCCGCACCGTGTGGGAGAAGCGCTCCTGCCTGGGATCTTCCCTGGTCCATCGGGACACTCTGCTCTCTGTGCAGAACATCAAGGAGCCTGTCCTCTCTTTACACATTGCACACACACGTTTTTTCCTTTCAGTAATTTATTTATCTCTAAGCAATTTTTAAAATGGTCAATTCTATTTTTACATTTTCAGGTACTCATAAAACAACTACAGTAGTCTAGATTCTGCATCCTGGGGTGTGTGCGTGTGCACATGCCCACGTGCATGGGAGTGTATGCTTGTTATCAGGAGAAAACTTTGTATTTTGACTGCATACAATTCATAAATGTTAAACAACAAACAGTATCTTAAACAAAACAACAAAGGCTAAGAAGAAAAAAATGGCAGAACAAGGAAGAAATGGTTGCAAATTCCTAAGTTTTCCTATCTATAAATTTAAGACTAAACTAATGCTATGAATTTAGGACTAAAATATGAATTCAGAACTAAAATATGAACTTAGGACTAAAATGTGAATGCAGGACCAAAATTTGAATTTAAGACTAAAATTTGAATTTAGGACTAAAATTTGAATTGACGACTAAAATATGAGTTTTAGGACTAAAATTTGAATGTAGGACTACACTAACTATTTCATACAGTTTGAGTGAGATGTTGTTTTGTTTAAGGTTTTTCTCTCTCTCTTTTTTTAAGGCAATCACATTTTGTTCACATAAATACTGAGTTATTTCTGCGGAACTGTAACCCTAGTCCTAGAGCACAGAAATGGTCTTGTTTGAAAGTCTCTATGCATGTCCACGATAGAGGATGTCTTCAGTCCCAGTGGCATGAATTTCAATCCGAACACCGTACCCACAGCAGACAGTTCTAAAGCGTCCGGCAGGGAAGCTATGTCTTCATGACCATGTGGACGAAGCTCTAGTTACACAGTCCGCGATGGGGTTACACCGCTATCCTGCGGAGAGTCACTGTGGCGTCAGTTCCGAAAGAGTAGCCGTTTCACTAGAGAGAGAGCCATCAGACGTTCTTCACGGAGCTCCGCGCAGATGCTGAGCCGGGCTGTGGCGGCTCAGAGCCCCAGCTGCCCTGAGCCCGGTCACCCCTGCAGGCGACTCCGGGTCCCGGGGCCCTCACGGTGGGCCTTCCCTCCCCCCTGGGGGCCAGATGACCCCGGGGACCCCCCGACACTCCCCAGCCTGCGTGGGCTGTGGGCGGAGCAGCAGGACCCAGAGGGTCCCACAGGACAGGCCGGCAGCTGGACTCCACACCGGCTAGCATCCGCCTCAAGCGATCATTCTCTTTCCTTAGCTCCTGGAACTCCCTCTCTCTGGACGCAGCTCCCACCCAGCTCCTTGTGACTCTTTCGTGATGGAAGAGGACCAGCTTGCGATAGTAGGAGCTGCTTCTCTCCAGCTCCTTGCCCAGGTCTTGGGCCATCTTCTTGTAGAGGTTGCGTCTCTGGCACGTGAAGTTCATTTCTCTTTGCGCGCTGGCCAGTTTCTTCTTCATTTCCAAGCACTGAGCTTCCGCTTGAAACACTTTTTGGTGAAGTTGCAGGATGTATTGGTCCTGTTCATCCAGGGGGTTCTGAAGTTTCAGCTTCAGCGGCTGAATCTCCCTGTCCAGCTGTGAAGTTTCCTTCTGCAAAGAGGCTTCCTGGGTTTGCAGGCTGCGGATTTGTCGTGTCAGCTCCGCCATCTCTCGCCTTTCTGCGCACAGTCGTCTGGCTCTGTGTTGCTGTTCCCCTTCGGGACTTGGAGGGGACCGAGGGCAGCCAGCATCCTCAGGGACGCCCTTCAGATCCACTGCTGCCCGATGGGCGGGCTGATCGCCATTTCCTGCTCCCCTCTTTGGCTGGACTCCCCGGCTCCCGGCACCGGCGTGCTGTGCAGGGAGGTCAGGCGGGGGGACGGCCTGCAGCCCGGGTCCGGCCCTGGACGGGGACTGGCTGGCTTGATCTTTCGGGACCGGCTCCATGCATGCCTTCGACGGCTCCAGCCTTTCTTCCCCCTCCTTCTCCTGCCCTTTCTGCCTCCATCTCGAAACGTCTTGGTTGAGCGGTTCGGGTCCTTCTGGAAAAGGAGGGTTTTCACTCCGATCCTCCGTTCTTTTCCTCAGAAGCTGTTCTCCATCCTTCTCCGATGTTCTGAGGATGGGTTTTTCCCCAGGGACCTGGGGCAGGTCGGGAGGCTGGCTCTTCAGTGCCTTCCTCAGAGAGATGACAGTGTCCCTAAGCACCAGCCTGCTCAGGTCTGCGTTCATTGCTGACAAGCACAGGGCTTGTAACGAGGGAGGACTGGCCACCACCGCGGGCGGCCTGAGGGCGGCCTCGGCTTGTGTGCTTGGGCCACTCTCCTCACGGCGGGCTCCACACACTTCGTGGCGGGCAGAGCCCCTGTGGCCCAGCGCCTTCGCGCTTCTTCGAGTGAGTCGTCTCTTCACGAGGAGAACCAGCAGCACAGTCCATACGAGCACCGCCCAGGGCAACACGGGGAGACTCGGGCTGTGTCCCCAGCTTCCAGAAATCAGCAGCAGCGCCTCCCACAGGTGCTCCAACACCAGCTGGCAAGTGGATCCGGCGGCCGAGGGGGGGCCCTCCATGGCTGCGTCGGGCTCCACAGCTCTGTCTCCGAGCGCCAGAGTCCTGTGGCCGCAACTGACCACTCAGAACCCTGTGGAGAGTTCCACCCATGAGGTCAACGGTGCCCGGCAACCAGGGCAGAGCAGTTGGGCCGGGGGAGGGGAGGCCAGCCAGGTTCTTTTTAAATTTTTTTTAATTTAGTTCAATTAGCAAACACATAGTACATCATTAGTTTCAGATGTAGAGTTCAGCTATCATTAGTTGCATATGACACCCAGTGCTCATCACATCGGGTGCCCTCCTTAATGCCCATCACCCATTTATCTGACCCCCAACCCCACATCCCCTCCAGGATCCCTCAGTTTGTTTCCTATAGTTAAGCATCTCTTGGTTTGTCTCCCTCTCTGATTTCTTTCCTTTCAATTTTCCCTCCCTTTTATGATCGTCTGCACTGTTTCTTATATTCCACATATGAGTGAAACCATATAATTGTCTTTCTCTGACTGACTTATTTCATTCAGCATAATATCCTCTAGTTGCATCCACGTTGATGTAAATGGTATTCATAATTTATTTAAATTTCATTTGGAAACTCTTTGTCACTGGTATACAGAAATACCATATGTATCTCTATATCTACACTCTATATAGAAATATATCCAAAGAAGACATAGGAATGGCTAACAGACACATGAAAAAATGTTCAACATCATTAGCCATCAGGGAAATTCAAGTCAATACCACATTGAGATAGCACCTTACACCAGTTAGAATGGCAAGAATTGACAAGGCAAGAAACAACAAATGTTGGAGAGGATGTGGAGAAAGGGGAACCCTCTTACACTGTTGGTGGGAATACGAGTTGGTACAGCCACTTTGCAAAACAGTGTGGAGGTTCCTCAAAAAGTGAAAAATACAGCTACCCTATGACCCAGCAATTGCACTACTGGGTATTAACCCCAAAGACACAGATGTAGTGAAAAGAAGGGCCATATGCACCCCAATGTCCATAGCAGCAATGTCCACAATAGCCAAACTGTGGAAAGAGCTGAGATGCCTTTCAACAGATGAATGGCTAGAGAAGATGTGGTCCATATATACAATGGAATATTACTCAGCCATCAGAAAGGATGAATACCCACCATTTGCATCAACATGGATGGGACTGGAGGAGAATATGCTGAGTGAAATAAGTCAAGCAGAGAAAGTCAATTATCACATGGCTTCACTTATTTGTGGAACATAAGGAATAGCATGGAGGACATTAGGAGAAGGAATGGAAAAATGAAGCGGGGGAGATCGGAGGGGGAGTTGAACCGTGAGAGACCGCGGACTCTGCGAAACAAGCTGAGGGTTTTAGAGGGGAGGGGGGTGGGGGGATGGGTTAGCCTGGTGATGGGTATGAAGGAGGACACGTACCGCATGGAGCACGGGGTGTTATATGAAAACAATGAATCGTGGAACACTACATCAAAAACTAATGAAGTATGGTGACTAACATAACATTAAAATAAAATAAAATAAAATAAAAAATAAAGATGATCAAGAAATCTGGGAGGAGAGGTGGCTGCATTGGGTATCCGCAGAGTGTTCCAAAACCCATGATTCCTCCAAATGGTGCAGATGCACACAGACACCAAGCCATCAGTTGGCTCTTTATGTGACACATCAAGGAGTGAACAGAACGACAGCTGATTTAGAAATCCTAACTGGTGAACAGAGCTTGTTATAAGACAACATGAGGAGAAATACTGTGACCTTGTCCTTCACAGAAGGAAGAAGAACCTTAAATATTAGTCTGATTTAAAGTTGAGACCTAGAGGTTGAGCTCAGCTCTACCACCCACCAGCTGTGGCTTTCCGAAAGGAGCTGGTGGAGATCTACACAGATAGCTCACTTTGTAGATGGAGCAAATACAGAAGGTCTCCCGGCTGGACCACGGTGGGATGGGACCACCCGTGCCGGGACCTGAGCCAGTTCGTTCTCCCGCCCTGCTGATTCCTTTCACCGGAAGGGCTGGGGAGGCCATAGAGTGGAGTGGAGTTGAAACTCCTGCTTGATTGTGCCCACTGTGATTTTTAGGGTGAAACAGTAGCAGGGCAGGAGTAAACAAAATGCTTTCTAAGGTTAAAAGTGAAAAATGCAAACCAAGGACTTATTGGATCCCATGGAAACTAACACATAACGATACTGACCCACTAGTTTCTTCCTCTGCCCCATTACCAAACAAAATGAATGTCGTTGTGCTGGCAGCAACCTGTGTTTGAAAAACCAAATTCCAACAGACAAGTGAGCAAGTAGACAGATGATGTTACCTTGATCCTTGAACCAGCCTGGATCTGCTGACTATCCAGCTCTTTCCTCATCTGTGAAATGGGCATAAAATAGTATTGGCCTCACATGGCTTTTGTGAGTTACACAAAGAGAGCTCTTAGAGCATCACATGGTGCATAACAAGTGCTCCTTGTGTGGCTGTTGTTATGAAGTGGAAATCTCTTTGTATCTCTCACACGTACCAGAGCCTCTTACTTAAAGGATTTCTATCCACACTTTATTCATTTAGTACATTTGTTTACGTGTCATACTGTAAAAGTAGTATTTGCTCTCAGTGAAAAATTTAGAAAACAGAAACGTAAAAGAATCATGTAGGAGCACTGTTTTTGTTGCATTTTAATCTTTTAAAAATGCATACATTGTTATTTTTATAAAATTGGGATCATACAACTGTTTTGTATGCCTATTTTTCAATTTAATGTAATATGTCATGTCTATTATATACATATATTATATATAATAAAATTTCTCTAGATCATTAGGTATCTTTTGGAAACAAGAATGATTTGAAGCACAGACAGGGAGAGCGCCATGTGAGGATACAGGCAGAGACTGGGGTGATGCTTCTACAAGCCAATAGATGCCAAAGATTGCCACCAAAGCCCCAGAAGCTGGGAGAGACAGTGGAACACATTCTCCCTCACGGCCCTCAGGAGGAACCAACCCTGACGACACCACACTTTGATCTCGACTTGCAGCCTCCAGAACTATTTCAATTCAAGGATAAGAGGACATCCCGAGATGGCTTGAACTCCATCATGATGGGGTTCGCTGAGGGCGGAATGGATGAGGCATTGTCAGTGACTTCAGCTCTCGTCCGTCACACATTCACTTTCCAAGGCACACCAACCAAGAAGGCAGATATTCAGTTAGCTTGTTCTTTATCTTCTGTCTTCTTGACAACCGAAACTGTTTTTATAACTAGAAGATCAACCAACCAAAGAAGCAAGCAAACAAACAAAACCAAGAATGGCCAGAGATCGGGAAGGTAACATCTGGATAATTTGGAAACCTCGATGGGGTTTTTGTGGCAGGGACCAGTTGCATTTGTTTTTACATGGAAAGGTGAGTGTATTTTAAATTCCATACCCTCCGTCTTTCTGCCTCTTCTGATGTGAATTAATAGCCATGTATGGTGTGTTGTCTTTCTGAACTTTTTAGTGTTTTCCATTGGTCTATCCTATAGAGGTTTTGCATATTTTTGGGCAGATTTCTGAATACTTGATATTTTCATTGATAATTGATTTATTTAAATTATTTTCCTTTGTTTTTTCCTTTTTTAATTTAAATTTAATTAGCCAACATAGAGTACAACATTAGTTTCAGATGTAGGGCTCAATAATTCATCAGTTTCATCTAACACCCAGTGCTCATAACATCACATGCCCTACTTAATGCCCATCCCCCACTTACCCCATCACTCCATCCACCTCCAGCAACCCTCAGTTTATTTCCTATAGTTAAGAGTCTGTGATGGTTTTTCTTCTTCTCTGTGACTTCCCATTCAGTTTTCTCTCCCTTCCCCTATGGTCCTCTGTGCTGTTTCTTACATTCCACATGTGAGTGAAACCATACGACAATTGTCTTTCTCTCATTGACTTATTTCGCTTAGCATAATACCCTCCAGTTCCATCCCCGGTGATGTAAATGGTAAGCAATCATCCTTTTTGATGGCTGAGTAATATTCCATGGTGTACATATACCACATCTTCTTTATCCATTCATCTGTCGTGGGGCATTCGGGCTCTTTCTACAGTTTGGCTATTGTGGGCATTGCTGCAATATGTATTGGGGTGTATGTGCCCCTTCGGATCACTATCTTTGTATCTTTGGGGTAAATACCTAGTAATGCAATTGCTGAGTCAGAGGGTAGCCCTATTTTTAACTTTTTAAGGAACCTCCCTACTGTTTTCCAGATTGGCTGCACCAGCTTGCCTTCCTACCAACAGTGTAGGAGGGTTCCCCTTTCTCTGCATCCTTGCCAACATCTGCCATTTCCTGACTTGTTAATTTTAGCCATTCTGACTGGTGTGAGGTGGTATCTCATTGAGGTTTTGATTTGGATTTCCCTGATTCTGAGTGATGTGGAGCATTTGTTCATGTGTCTGTTGGCCATTTGTAGGTCTTCTTTCGAGAAATGTCTCTTCATGTCTTCTGCAGATTTCTTCACTGGATTATTTGGTTTTTTGGGTGCTGAGTTTGATAAGTTCTTTATAGATTTTGGTTATTAGCCCTTTATCTGATAAGTTATTTGCAAATATCTCCTTCCATCCCATAGGTTGCCTTTTGGTTTTGCTGACTGTTTCCTTTGCCGGGCAAAAGCTTTTTATCTTGATGAAGTCCCAATAGTTCACTTTTGCTTTTGTTTCCCTGCCTTTGGAGATGTGTCTAGCAAGAGTTGCTGCAGCCGAGGTCTAAGAGATTGTTGCTGTGTTCTCCTCTAAGATTTTGATGGATTCCTGTCTCCCATTTAGGTCTCTCGTCCATTTTGAGTTTATCTTTGTGTATGGTGTAAGGAAATGGTCCAGTGTCATTCTTCTCCGTGTGGCTGTCCAATTATCCCAACGTCATTTGTTGAAGAGACTTTTTTTCTTTTGGATTTTCTTTCCTGCTTTGTCGAAAATTAGTTGACAATAGAGTTGAGGGTCCCTTTCTGGGTTCTCTATACTGTTCCATTGATGTCTGTCTGTTTTTGTGTCAGTGCCATGCTGTCTTGATGATTGCAGCTTTGTCAGAGAGCTTGAAGTCCAGAACCGTGATGCCACCAGCTTTGGTTTTCTTTTTCAACATTCCTCTGGCTATTCTGGATCTTTTCTGGTCCATACAAATTTTGGGATTATTTGCTCCAGCTCTGTGAAAAATGTCAATGGCGTTTTGATAGAGATTGCATTGAATGTGTAGCTTGCTCTGGGTAGCATAAGACATTTTAACTAATATTTCTTCTTCAAATCCGTGAACATGTCATATTTTTCCATTTCTTTGTGTCTTCCTCAATTTCTTTCAAAAGTGTTCTTTAGTTTTTCGAGTAGAGATCCTTTTCCTCTTTGGTTAGGTTTATTCCTAGGTGTCTTATGGGTTTTGGTGCAACTGTAAATGGGATCAATTCCTTAATTTCTCTTTCTTCTGTCTCATTGTTACTGTATAGAAATGCAACTGATGTTTTAAAAAATCATATTGAGCCTTTATTATTTTTTTTAGGAATTATTTTTTTAGTTTTTTAATTTAAAAAAATTTTTTATTGTTATGTTAATCCCCATACATTACATCATTAGTTTTAGATACAGTGTTCCATGATTCGTTGTTTGTGCATAACACCCAGTGCTCCATGCAGAACGTGCCCTCCTCAATACCCATCACCAGGCTAACCCATCCTCCCATCCCCGTCCCCTCTAGAACCCTCAGTTTGTTTCTCAGAGTCCATCGTCTCTCATGGTTCGTCTCCCCCTCCGATTTGCCCCCCTTCATTCTTCCCCTCCTGCTATCTTCTTCTTCTTCTTTTTTCTTTCTTAAGATATATTACATGATTTGTTTCGGAGGTACAGATCTGTGATTCAACAGTCTTGCATCCATTTTCATCAGGCATATTGGTCTGAAATTCTTTTCATTGGGGTCTTTGTCTGATTTGGGGATCAAGGTAATGCTGGCCTTATAGAATGAGTTTGGAAGTTTTCCTTCCATTTCTATTTTTTGAAACCACTTCAGAAAAATAGGTGTTAATTCGTCTTTAAATGTTTGGTAGAATTCCCTTATGAGCCCATCGGCACTGGACTCCAGAAAGCTAACTGCACAAACTCGCCTTGCTCACTGAGACTAGACTGTTTTCGGCCCTGTGTTTGGCCTGTGCTGTGCCTTCTGCCAGAAAATCCCCTGTATCAACCAACTGCCCCCGCTTCTCTCCGATCGTCATCTAAGGACCCTTGCTACTCCGTGTCTGGTCCCAACATAGAGCTCACGTGGAGGCCGTGCTGAGTTTCAGCTCCACAACCTGAGGAGTCGGAATCGTTCTGTGACAAGGTCTCCAAGGACTCCTCTGCTCTTTAAACTGTGAAAGCACCATCGGGGACTCCTGCTCATCTATCAGTATTCAGCTCAGAGGCCTCCTCGTCCGGAGAGGCCCCCTGCCCTGCCACCCCACCCCAGCCTGCAGCAGGGACAGTTAGAGAGCCGGAGTGGCCCAGCAGTGAGGGCACATGCCCCCTTCAGGAGCACTTCCAGCCCCTGAGCCTCTCTCTCCTGCTGCCTGTGACTCTGTGGGAGGACACGTCGTATTTGTCGTGGTTCCCGCTGGTAGCAGCGTCGGCTCCATCAGGTAGGACGTGCGTCCCCTTGGAAATCCTCCCCCTGCACTCCAGCCCCTCCCGAAGCTGCCCTTGGGGTCCCTGTTGTGGGAGCAGCTCGGAGGTGAGACCACCTGCTCACGAGGGCCGTCAGGGACGGTGGAAACCTGGCGGGAGCCCAAATGGACAGGCCTACTCCACGCCGCACTCCTCAGAAAGCGGGCTCCCCACTGCGTGCAATGGGTCCATGCCTTGCTGACTCTCCTCAGGGCCCCACGCAGAGATTTTTCTAAGGGTTCCTTGAGGACGCCCAGACAACACACAGCGATCTTACAGAAGGTGGGAGTCTTTCTTCCTGCCTCTCCTCTGACCCCCCCAACTGCCCCAACACAGCCCCGATCTGTCCTCCCCCTCCATCTCCATGATGACCACCCCAGTGCCAGCCCCCAGTGCTCCATGCAGACCCCGTGAGCCCTCTCCCAGAATCCAGCCCCGTCTCCCCCTCCCCTCGTTCCCTTGTCCCCAAAGCCACGCAGATCTGTGCAGAACACACATCACACCCGTGCCCAGCCACCAGCCCCTGTCTCCAGGTCTACACCCGCCCCGGGTGTCTCTACCCTGCACGAGGGAGAGCTCTGTGCAGGGGCCCTGCTGCCCGCCCCCTTCCCTGTCACCTGTGCCCGGTTTCCCCAGCCCCGGCAGCACAGCCCTGCCTCGGCCTTTATACTCCTGTGCTCCCTGCCTGGAACATTCTGCCCCCTGCTCTCCCAGACTACCTCCTGTGACCTTCATCTCAGCCTGAATGTCCCCTCTGGTTGTGGCCCCTGACCCCTGTAGTCATCACCCTATTGGAATTCTCTGCAGAGCAGAGATTGCTATTCCTTGTGCCCTTGTTCTTGATTCCCTGGCCTTGCCCCCACTAGGACGGAAGCCCTGGGGCTCCTCGGGCCCCACCCCATGCTGCAGGACAGTGCTAAAGACATCTTCGAAGCTGCAGAGATACTCACTACATATGTGGGTGCGAATGAAAGCAAATAATACACACAGGCACACTTTGGATCAAATAGAATCATGAGTGCGCGTCCTTCTCCAAATTGCTCCTGGACCCTTTTCTGCCTGCCCTGTGCCCGAGGCTGACTCCCCTACCTGCACTCAGGCCCTCTGGGGGCTGCCTCCTTGCCCAGCAGTCCATGGAGGTCTGGATGGCAGAGGGGGGGCACTTTGCCCCATTCCTGGGACAGCCCCCCACTGGGCTCAGCAGATGCCACTTCCCTGTCCTCCCTCCAGGCCCAGGGGTGGGACCGCCTCCCCCTGTGGCTGGAGGCTGGGAGCCCCCTCCTTGGTCCTGCCCTCTTCCCTGCTGTAGCTGGGGACTGTCCCCCGGCCTCCAACTCCGCACCGTGTGGGAGAAGCGCTCCTGCCTGGGATCTTCCCTGGTCCATCGGGACACTCTGCTCTCTGTGCAGAACATCAAGGAGCCTGTCCTCTCTTTACACATTGCACACACACGTTTTTTCCTTTCAGTAATTTATTTATCTCTAAGCAATTTTTAAAATGGTCAATTCTATTTTTACATTTTCAGGTACTCATAAAACAACTACAGTAGTCTAGATTCTGCATCCTGGGGTGTGTGCGTGTGCACATGCCCACGTGCATGGGAGTGTATGCTTGTTATCAGGAGAAAACTTTGTATTTTGACTGCATACAATTCATAAATGTTAAACAACAAACAGTATCTTAAACAAAACAACAAAGGCTAAGAAGAAAAAAATGGCAGAACAAGGAAGAAATGGTTGCAAATTCCTAAGTTTTCCTATCTATAAATTTAAGACTAAACTAATGCTATGAATTTAGGACTAAAATATGAATTCAGAACTAAAATATGAACTTAGGACTAAAATGTGAATGCAGGACCAAAATTTGAATTTAAGACTAAAATTTGAATTTAGGACTAAAATTTGAATTGACGACTAAAATATGAGTTTTAGGACTAAAATTTGAATGTAGGACTACACTAACTATTTCATACAGTTTGAGTGAGATGTTGTTTTGTTTAAGGTTTTTCTCTCTCTCTTTTTTTAAGGCAATCACATTTTGTTCACATAAATACTGAGTTATTTCTGCGGAACTGTAACCCTAGTCCTAGAGCACAGAAATGGTCTTGTTTGAAAGTCTCTATGCATGTCCACGATAGAGGATGTCTTCAGTCCCAGTGGCATGAATTTCAATCCGAACACCGTACCCACAGCAGACAGTTCTAAAGCGTCCGGCAGGGAAGCTATGTCTTCATGACCATGTGGACGAAGCTCTAGTTACACAGTCCGCGATGGGGTTACACCGCTATCCTGCGGAGAGTCACTGTGGCGTCAGTTCCGAAAGAGTAGCCGTTTCACTAGAGAGAGAGCCATCAGACGTTCTTCACGGAGCTCCGCGCAGATGCTGAGCCGGGCTGTGGCGGCTCAGAGCCCCAGCTGCCCTGAGCCCGGTCACCCCTGCAGGCGACTCCGGGTCCCGGGGCCCTCACGGTGGGCCTTCCCTCCCCCCTGGGGGCCAGATGACCCCGGGGACCCCCCGACACTCCCCAGCCTGCGTGGGCTGTGGGCGGAGCAGCAGGACCCAGAGGGTCCCACAGGACAGGCCGGCAGCTGGACTCCACACCGGCTAGCATCCGCCTCAAGCGATCATTCTCTTTCCTTAGCTCCTGGAACTCCCTCTCTCTGGACGCAGCTCCCACCCAGCTCCTTGTGACTCTTTCGTGATGGAAGAGGACCAGCTTGCGATAGTAGGAGCTGCTTCTCTCCAGCTCCTTGCCCAGGTCTTGGGCCATCTTCTTGTAGAGGTTGCGTCTCTGGCACGTGAAGTTCATTTCTCTTTGCGCGCTGGCCAGTTTCTTCTTCATTTCCAAGCACTGAGCTTCCGCTTGAAACACTTTTTGGTGAAGTTGCAGGATGTATTGGTCCTGTTCATCCAGGGGGTTCTGAAGTTTCAGCTTCAGCGGCTGAATCTCCCTGTCCAGCTGTGAAGTTTCCTTCTGCAAAGAGGCTTCCTGGGTTTGCAGGCTGCGGATTTGTCGTGTCAGCTCCGCCATCTCTCGCCTTTCTGCGCACAGTCGTCTGGCTCTGTGTTGCTGTTCCCCTTCGGGACTTGGAGGGGACCGAGGGCAGCCAGCATCCTCAGGGACGCCCTTCAGATCCACTGCTGCCCGATGGGCGGGCTGATCGCCATTTCCTGCTCCCCTCTTTGGCTGGACTCCCCGGCTCCCGGCACCGGCGTGCTGTGCAGGGAGGTCAGGCGGGGGGACGGCCTGCAGCCCGGGTCCGGCCCTGGACGGGGACTGGCTGGCTTGATCTTTCGGGACCGGCTCCATGCATGCCTTCGACGGCTCCAGCCTTTCTTCCCCCTCCTTCTCCTGCCCTTTCTGCCTCCATCTCGAAACGTCTTGGTTGAGCGGTTCGGGTCCTTCTGGAAAAGGAGGGTTTTCACTCCGATCCTCCGTTCTTTTCCTCAGAAGCTGTTCTCCATCCTTCTCCGATGTTCTGAGGATGGGTTTTTCCCCAGGGACCTGGGGCAGGTCGGGAGGCTGGCTCTTCAGTGCCTTCCTCAGAGAGATGACAGTGTCCCTAAGCACCAGCCTGCTCAGGTCTGCGTTCATTGCTGACAAGCACAGGGCTTGTAACGAGGGAGGACTGGCCACCACCGCGGGCGGCCTGAGGGCGGCCTCGGCTTGTGTGCTTGGGCCACTCTCCTCACGGCGGGCTCCACACACTTCGTGGCGGGCAGAGCCCCTGTGGCCCAGCGCCTTCGCGCTTCTTCGAGTGAGTCGTCTCTTCACGAGGAGAACCAGCAGCACAGTCCATACGAGCACCGCCCAGGGCAACACGGGGAGACTCGGGCTGTGTCCCCAGCTTCCAGAAATCAGCAGCAGCGCCTCCCACAGGTGCTCCAACACCAGCTGGCAAGTGGATCCGGCGGCCGAGGGGGGGCCCTCCATGGCTGCGTCGGGCTCCACAGCTCTGTCTCTGAGCGCCAGAGTCCTGTGGCCGCAACTGACCACTCAGAACCCTGTGGAGAGTTCCACCCATGAGGTCAACGGTGCCCGCCAACCAGGGCAGAGCAGTTGGGCCGGGGGAGGGGAGGCCAGCCAGGTTCTTTTTAAATTTTTTTTAATTTAGTTCAATTAGCAAACACATAGTACATCATTAGTTTCAGATGTAGAGTTCAGCTATCATTAGTTGCATATGACACCCAGTGCTCATCACATCGGGTGCCCTCCTTAATGCGCATCACCCATTTATCTGACCCCCAACCCCACATCCCCTCCAGGATCCCTCAGTTTGTTTCCTATAGTTAAGCATCTCTTGGTTTGTCTCCCTCTCTGATTTCTTTCCTTTCAATTTTCCCTCCCTTTTATGATCGTCTGCACTGTTTCTTATATTCCACATATGAGTGAAACCATATAATTGTCTTTCTCTGACTGACTTATTTCATTCAGCATAATATCCTCTAGTTGCATCCACGTTGATGTAAATGGTATTCATAATTTATTTAAATTTCATTTGGAAACTCTTTGTCACTGGTATACAGAAATACCATATGTATCTCTATATCTACACTCTATATAGAAATATATCCAAAGAAGACATAGGAATGGCTAACAGACACATGAAAAAATGTTCAACATCATTAGCCATCAGGGAAATTCAAGTCAATACCACATTGAGATAGCACCTTACACCAGTTAGAATGGCAAGAATTGACAAGGCAAGAAACAACAAATGTTGGAGAGGATGTGGAGAAAGGGGAACCCTCTTACACTGTTGGTGGGAATACGAGTTGGTACAGCCACTTTGCAAAACAGTGTGGAGGTTCCTCAAAAAGTGAAAAATACAGCTACCCTATGACCCAGCAATTGCACTACTGGGTATTAACCCCAAAGACACAGATGTAGTGAAAAGAAGGGCCATATGCACCCCAATGTTCATAGCAGCAATGTCCACAATAGCCAAACTGTGGAAAGAGCTGAGATGCCTTTCAACAGATGAATGGCTAGAGAAGATGTGGTCCATATATACAATGGAATATTACTCAGCCATCAGAAAGGATGAATACCCACCATTTGCATCAACATGGATGGGACTGGAGGAGAATATGCTGAGTGAAATAAGTCAAGCAGAGAAAGTCAATTATCACATGGCTTCACTTATTTGTGGAACATAAGGAATAGCATGGAGGACATTAGGAGAAGGAATGGAAAAATGAAGCGGGGGAGATCGGAGGGGGAGTTGAACCGTGAGAGACCGCGGACTCTGCGAAACAAGCTGAGGGTTTTAGAGGGGAGGGGGGTGGGGGGATGGGTTAGCCTGGTGATGGGTATGAAGGAGGACACGTACCGCATGGAGCACGGGGTGTTATATGAAAACAATGAATCGTGGAACACTACATCAAAAACTAATGAAGTATGGTGACTAACATAACATTAAAATAAAATAAAATAAAATAAAAAATAAAGATGATCAAGAAATCTGGGAGGAGAGGTGGCTGCATTGGGTATCCGCAGAGTGTTCCAAAACCCATGATTCCTCCAAATGGTGCAGATGCACACAGACACCAAGCCATCAGTTGGCTCTTTATGTGACACATCAAGGAGTGAACAGAACGACAGCTGATTTAGAAATCCTAACTGGTGAACAGAGCTTGTTATAAGACAACATGAGGAGAAATACTGTGACCTTGTCCTTCACAGAAGGAAGAAGAACCTTAAATATTAGTCTGATTTAAAGTTGAGACCTAGAGGTTGAGCTCAGCTCTACCACCCACCAGCTGTGGCTTTCCGAAAGGAGCTGGTGGAGATCTACACAGATAGCTCACTTTGTAGATGGAGCAAATACAGAAGGTCTCCCGGCTGGACCACGGTGGGATGGGACCACCCGTGCCGGGACCTGAGCCAGTTCGTTCTCCCGCCCTGCTGATTCCTTTCACCGGAAGGGCTGGGGAGGCCATAGAGTGGAGTGGAGTTGAAACTCCTGCTTGATTGTGCCCACTGTGATTTTTAGGGTGAAACAGTAGCAGGGCAGGAGTAAACAAAATGCTTTCTAAGGTTAAAAGTGAAAAATGCAAACCAAGGACTTATTGGATCCCATGGAAACTAACACATAACGATACTGACCCACTAGTTCCTTCCTCTGCCCCATTACCAAACAAAATGAATGTCGTTGTGCTGGCAGCAACCTGTGTTTGAAAAACCAAATTCCAACAGACAAGTGAGCAAGTAGACAGATGATGTTACCTTGATCCTTGAACCAGCCTGGATCTGCTGACTATCCAGCTCTTTCCTCATCTGTGAAATGGGCATAAAATAGTATTGGCCTCACATGGCTTTTGTGAGTTACACAAAGAGAGCTCTTAGAGCATCACATGGTGCATAACAAGTGCTCCTTGTGTGGCTGTTGTTATGAAGTGGAAATCTCTTTGTATCTCTCACACGTACCAGAGCCTCTTACTTAAAGGATTTCTATCCACACTTTATTCATTTAGTACATTTGTTTACGTGTCATACTGTAAAAGTAGTATTTGCTCTCAGTGAAAAATTTAGAAAACAGAAACGTAAAAGAATCATGTAGGAGCACTGTTTTTGTTGCATTTTAATCTTTTAAAAATGCATACATTGTTATTTTTATAAAATTGGGATCATACAACTGTTTTGTATGCCTATTTTTCAATTTAATGTAATATGTCATGTCTATTATATACATATATTATATATAATAAAATTTCTCTAGATCATTAGGTATCTTTCGGAAACAAGAATGATTTGAAGCACAGACAGGGAGAGCGCCATGTGAGGATACAGGCAGAGACTGGGGTGATGCTTCTACAAGCCAATAGATGCCAAAGATTGCCACCAAACCCCCAGAAGCTGGGAGAGACAGTGGAACACATTCTCCCTCACGGCCCTCGGGAGGAACCAACCCTGACGACACCACACTTTGATCTCGACTTGCAGCCTCCAGAACTATTTCAATTCAAGGATAAGAGAACATCCCGAGACGGCTTGAACTCCATCATGATGGGGCTCGCTGAGGGCGGAATGGATGAGGCATTGTCAGTGACTTCAGCTCTCGTCCGTCACACATTCACTTTCCAAGGCACACCAACCAAGAAGGCAGATATTCAGTTAGCTTGTTCTTTATCTTCTGTCTTCTTGACAACCGAAACTGTTTTTATAACTAGAAGATCAACCAACCAAAGAAGCAAGCAAACAAACAAAACCAAGAATGGCCAGAGATCGGGAAGGTAACATCTGGATAATTTGGAAACCTCGATGGGGTTTTTGTGGCAGGGACCAGTTGCATTTGTTTTTACATGGAAAGGTGAGTGTATTTTAAATTCCATACCCTCCGTCTTTCTGCCTCTTCTGATGTGAATTAATAGCCATGTATGGTGTGTTGTCTTTCTGAACTTTTTAGTGTTTTCCATTGGTCTATCCTATAGAGGTTTTGCATATTTTTGGGCAGATTTCTGAATACTTGATATTTTCATTGATAATTGATTTATTTAAATTATTTTCCTTTGTTTTTTCCTTTTTTAATTTAAATTTAATTAGCCAACATAGAGTACAACATTAGTTTCAGATGTAGGGCTCAATAATTCATCAGTTTCATCTAACACCCAGTGCTCATAACATCACATGCCCTACTTAATGCCCATCCCCCACTTACCCCATCACTCCATCCACCTCCAGCAACCCTCAGTTTATTTCCTATAGTTAAGAGTCTGTGATGGTTTTTCTTCTTCTCTGTGACTTCCCATTCAGTTTTCTCTCCCTTCCCCTATGGTCCTCTGTGCTGTTTCTTACATTCCACATGTGAGTGAAACCATACGACAATTGTCTTTCTCTCATTGACTTATTTCGCTTAGCATAATACCCTCCAGTTCCATCCCCGGTGATGTAAATGGTAAGCAATCATCCTTTTTGATGGCTGAGTAATATTCCATGGTGTACATATACCACATCTTCTTTATCCATTCATCTGTCGTGGGGCATTCGGGCTCTTTCTACAGTTTGGCTATTGTGGGCATTGCTGCAATATGTATTGGGGTGTATGTGCCCCTTCGGATCACTATCTTTGTATCTTTGGGGTAAATACCTAGTAATGCAATTGCTGAGTCAGAGGGTAGCCCTATTTTTAACTTTTTAAGGAACCTCCCTACTGTTTTCCAGATTGGCTGCACCAGCTTGCCTTCCCACCAACAGTGTAGGAGGGTTCCCCTTTCTCTGCATCCTTGCCAACATCTGCCATTTCCTGACTTGTTAATTTTAGCCATTCTGACTGGTGTGAGGTGGTATCTCATTGAGGTTTTGATTTGGATTTCCCTGATTCTGAGTGATGTGGAGCATTTGTTCATGTGTCTGTTGGCCATTTGTAGGTCTTCTTTCGAGAAATGTCTCTTCATGTCTTCTGCAGATTTCTTCACTGGATTATTTGGTTTTTTGGGTGCTGAGTTTGATAAGTTCTTTATAGATTTTGGTTATTAGCCCTTTATCTGATAAGTTATTTGCAAATATCTCCTTCCATCCCATAGGTTGCCTTTTGGTTTTGCTGACTGTTTCCTTTGCCGGGCAAAAGCTTTTTATCTTGATGAAGTCCCAGTAGTTCACTTTTGCTTTTGTTTCCCTGCCTTTGGAGATGTGTCTAGCAAGAGTTGCTGCAGCCGAGGTCTAAGAGATTGTTGCTGTGTTCTCCTCTAAGATTTTGATGGATTCCTGTCTCCCATTTAGGTCTCTCGTCCATTTTGAGTTTATCTTTGTGTATGGTGTAAGGAAATGGTCCAGTGTCATTCTTCTCCATGTGGCTGTCCAATTATCCCAACGTCATTTGTTGAAGAGACTTTTTTTCTTTTGGATTTTCTTTCCTGCTTTGTCGAAAATTAGTTGACAATAGAGTTGAGGGTCCCTTTCTGGGTTCTCTATACTGTTCCATTGATGTCTGTCTGTTTTTGTGTCAGTGCCATGCTGTCTTGATGATTGCAGCTTTGTCAGAGAGCTTGAAGTCCAGAACCGTGATGCCACCAGCTTTGGTTTTCTTTTTCAACATTCCTCTGGCTATTCTGGATCTTTTCTGGTCCATACAAATTTTGGGATTATTTGCTCCAGCTCTGTGAAAAATGTCAATGGCGTTTTGATAGAGATTGCATTGAATGTGTAGCTTGCTCTGGGTAGCATAAGACATTTTAACTAATATTTCTTCTTCAAATCCGTGAACATGTCATATTTTTCCATTTCTTTGTGTCTTCCTCAATTTCTTTCAAAAGTGTTCTTTAGTTTTTCGAGTAGAGATCCTTTTCCTCTTTGGTTAGGTTTATTCCTAGGTGTCTTATGGGTTTTGGTGCAACTGTAAATGGGATCAATTCCTTAATTTCTCTTTCTTCTGTCTCATTGTTACTGTATAGAAATGCAACTGATGTTTTAAAAAATCATATTGAGCCTTTATTATTTTTTTTAGGAATTATTTTTTTAGTTTTTTAATTTAAAAAAATTTTTTATTGTTATGTTAATCCCCATACATTACATCATTAGTTTTAGATACAGTGTTCCATGATTCGTTGTTTGTGCATAACACCCAGTGCTCCATGCAGAACGTGCCCTCTTTAATACCCATCACCAGGCTAACCCATCCTCCCACCCCCGTCCCCTCTAGAACCCTCAGTTTATTTTTCAGAGTCCATCGTCTCTCATGGTTCGTCTCCCCCTCCCATTTGCCCCCCTTCATTCTTCCCCTCCTGCTATCTCCTTCTTCTTCTTTTTTCTTTCTTAAGATATATTACATGATTTGTTTCGGAGGTACAGATCTGTGATTCAACAGTCTTGCATCCATTTTCATCAGGCATATTGGTCTGAAATTCTTTTCATTGGGGTCTTTGTCTGATTTGGGGATCAAGGTAATGCTGGCCTTATAGAATGAGTTTGGAAGTTTTCCTTCCATTTCTATTTTTTGAAACCACTTCAGAAAAATAGGTGTTAGTTCGTCTTTAAATGTTTGGTAGAATTCCCTTATGAGCCCATCGGCACTGGACTCCAGAAAGCTAACTGCACAAACTTGCCTTGCTCACTGAGACTAGACTGTTTTCGGCCCTGTGTTTGGCCTGTGCTGTGCCTTCTGCCAGAAAATCCCCTGTATCAACCAACTGCCCCCGCTTCTCTCCGATCGTCATCTAAGGACCCTTGCTACTCCGTGTCTGGTCCCAACATAGAGCTCACGTGGAGGCCGTGCTGAGTTTCAGCTCCACAACCTGAGGAGTCGGAATCGTTCTGTGACAAGGTCTCCAAGGACTCCTCTGCTCTTTAAACTGTGAAAGCACCATCGGGGACTCCTGCTCATCTATCAGTATTCAGCTCAGAGGCCTCCTCGTCCGGAGAGGCCCCCTGCCCTGCCACCCCACCCCAGCCTGCAGCAGGGACAGTTAGAGAGCCGGAGTGGCCCAGCAGTGAGGGCACATGCCCCCTTCAGGAGCACTTCCAGCCCCTGAGCCTCTCTCTCCTGCTGCCTGTGACTCTGTGGGAGGACACGTCGTATTTGTCGTGGTTCCCGCTGGTAGCAGCGTCGGCTCCATCAGGTAGGACGTGCGTCCCCTTGGAAATCCTCCCCCTGCACTCCAGCCCCTCCCGAAGCTGCCCTTGGGGTCCCTGTTGTGGGAGCAGCTCGGAGGTGAGACCACCTGCTCACGAGGGCCGTCAGGGACGGTGGAAACCTGGCGGGAGCCCAAATGGACAGGCCTACTCCACGCCGCACTCCTCAGAAAGCGGGCTCCCCACTGCGTGCAATGGGTCCATGCCTTGCTGACTCTCCTCAGGGCCCCACGCAGAGATTTTTCTAAGGGTTCCTTGAGGACGCCCAGACAACACACAGCGATCTTACAGAAGGTGGGAGTCTTTCTTCCTGCCTCTCCTCTGACCCCCCCAACTGCCCCAACACAGCCCCGATCTGTCCTCCCCCTCCATCTCCATGATGACCACCCCAGTGCCAGCCCCCAGTGCTCCATGCAGACCCCGTGAGCCCTCTCCCAGAATCCAGCCCCGTCTCCCCCTCCCCTCGTTCCCTTGTCCCCAAAGCCACGCAGATCTGTGCAGAACACACATCACACCCGTGCCCAGCCACCAGCCCCTGTCTCCAGGTCTACACCCGCCCCGGGTGTCTCTACCCTGCACGAGGGAGAGCTCTGTGCAGGGGCCCTGCTGCCCGCCCCCTTCCCTGTCACCTGTGCCCGGTTTCCCCAGCCCCGGCAGCACAGCCCTGCCTCGGCCTTTATACTCCTGTGCTCCCTGCCTGGAACATTCTGCCCCCTGCTCTCCCAGACTACCTCCTGTGACCTTCATCTCAGCCTGAATGTCCCCTCTGGTTGTGGCCCCTGACCCCTGTAGTCATCACCCTATTGGAATTCTCTGCAGAGCAGAGATTGCTATTCCTTGTGCCCTTGTTCTTGATTCCCTGGCCTTGCCCCCACTAGGACGGAAGCCCTGGGGCTCCTCGGGCCCCACCCCATGCTGCAGGACAGCGCTAAAGACATCTTCGAAGCTGCAGAGATACTCACTACATATGTGGGTGCGAATGAAAGCAAATAATACACACAGGCACACTTTGGATCAAATAGAATCATGAGTGCGCGTCCTTCTCCAAATTGCTCCTGGACCCTTTTCTGCCTGCCCTGTGCCCGAGGCTGACTCCCCTACCTGCACTCAGGCCCTCTGGGGGCTGCCTCCTTGCCCAGCAGTCCATGGAGGTCTGGATGGCAGAGGGGGGGCACTTTGCCCCATTCCTGGGACAGCCCCCCACTGGGCTCAGCAGATGCCACTTCCCTGTCCTCCCTCCAGGCCCAGGGGTGGGACCGCCTCCCCCTGTGGCTGGAGGCTGGGAGCCCCCTCCTTGGTCCTGCCCTCTTCCCTGCTGTAGCTGGGGACTGTCCCCCGGCCTCCAACTCCGCACCGTGTGGGAGAAGCGCTCCTGCCTGGGATCTTCCCTGGTCCATCGGGACACTCTGCTCTCTGTGCAGAACATCAAGGAGCCTGTCCTCTCTTTACACATTGCACACACACGTTTTTTCCTTTCAGTAATTTATTTATCTCTAAGCAATTTTTAAAATGGTCAATTCTATTTTTACATTTTCAGGTACTCATAAAACAACTACAGTAGTCTAGATTCTGCATCCTGGGGTGTGTGCGTGTGCACATGCCCACGTGCATGGGAGTGTATGCTTGTTATCAGGAGAAAACTTTGTATTTTGACTGCATACAATTCATAAATGTTAAACAACAAACAGTATCTTAAACAAAACAACAAAGGCTAAGAAGAAAAAAATGGCAGAACAAGGAAGAAATGGTTGCAAATTCCTAAGTTTTCCTATCTATAAATTTAAGACTAAACTAATGCTATGAATTTAGGACTAAAATATGAATTCAGAACTAAAATATGAACTTAGGACTAAAATGTGAATGCAGGACCAAAATTTGAATTTAAGACTAAAATTTGAATTTAGGACTAAAATTTGAATTGACGACTAAAATATGAGTTTTAGGACTAAAATTTGAATGTAGGACTACACTAACTATTTCATACAGTTTGAGTGAGATGTTGTTTTGTTTAAGGTTTTTCTCTCTCTCTTTTTTTAAGGCAATCACATTTTGTTCACATAAATACTGAGTTATTTCTGCGGAACTGTAACCCTAGTCCTAGAGCACAGAAATGGTCTTGTTTGAAAGTCTCTATGCATGTCCACGATAGAGGATGTCTTCAGTCCCAGTGGCATGAATTTCAATCCGAACACCGTACCCACAGCAGACAGTTCTAAAGCGTCCGGCAGGGAAGCTATGTCTTCATGACCATGTGGACGAAGCTCTAGTTACACAGTCCGCGATGGGGTTACACCGCTATCCTGCGGAGAGTCACTGTGGCGTCAGTTCCGAAAGAGTAGCCGTTTCACTAGAGAGAGAGCCATCAGACGTTCTTCACGGAGCTCCGCGCAGATGCTGAGCCGGGCTGTGGCGGCTCAGAGCCCCAGCTGCCCTGAGCCCGGTCACCCCTGCAGGCGACTCCGGGTCCCGGGGCCCTCACGGTGGGCCTTCCCTCCCCCCTGGGGGCCAGATGACCCCGGGGACCCCCCGACACTCCCCAGCCTGCGTGGGCTGTGGGCGGAGCAGCAGGACCCAGAGGGTCCCACAGGACAGGCCGGCAGCTGGACTCCACACCGGCTAGCATCCGCCTCAAGCGATCATTCTCTTTCCTTAGCTCCTGGAACTCCCTCTCTCTGGACGCAGCTCCCACCCAGCTCCTTGTGACTCTTTCGTGATGGAAGAGGACCAGCTTGCGATAGTAGGAGCTGCTTCTCTCCAGCTCCTTGCCCAGGTCTTGGGCCATCTTCTTGTAGAGGTTGCGTCTCTGGCACGTGAAGTTCATTTCTCTTTGCGCGCTGGCCAGTTTCTTCTTCATTTCCAAGCACTGAGCTTCCGCTTGAAACACTTTTTGGTGAAGTTGCAGGATGTATTGGTCCTGTTCATCCAGGGGGTTCTGAAGTTTCAGCTTCAGCGGCTGAATCTCCCTGTCCAGCTGTGAAGTTTCCTTCTGCAAAGAGGCTTCCTGGGTTTGCAGGCTGCGGATTTGTCGTGTCAGCTCCGCCATCTCTCGCCTTTCTGCGCACAGTCGTCTGGCTCTGTGTTGCTGTTCCCCTTCGGGACTTGGAGGGGACCGAGGGCAGCCAGCATCCTCAGGGACGCCCTTCAGATCCACTGCTGCCCGATGGGCGGGCTGATCGCCATTTCCTGCTCCCCTCTTTGGCTGGACTCCCCGGCTCCCGGCACCGGCGTGCTGTGCAGGGAGGTCAGGCGGGGGGACGGCCTGCAGCCCGGGTCCGGCCCTGGACGGGGACTGGCTGGCTTGATCTTTCGGGACCGGCTCCATGCATGCCTTCGACGGCTCCAGCCTTTCTTCCCCCTCCTTCTCCTGCCCTTTCTGCCTCCATCTCGAAACGTCTTGGTTGAGCGGTTCGGGTCCTTCTGGAAAAGGAGGGTTTTCACTCCGATCCTCCGTTCTTTTCCTCAGAAGCTGTTCTCCATCCTTCTCCGATGTTCTGAGGATGGGTTTTTCCCCAGGGACCTGGGGCAGGTCGGGAGGCTGGCTCTTCAGTGCCTTCCTCAGAGAGATGACAGTGTCCCTAAGCACCAGCCTGCTCAGGTCTGCGTTCATTGCTGACAAGCACAGGGCTTGTAACGAGGGAGGACTGGCCACCACCGCGGGCGGCCTGAGGGCGGCCTCGGCTTGTGTGCTTGGGCCACTCTCCTCACGGCGGGCTCCACACACTTCGTGGCGGGCAGAGCCCCTGTGGCCCAGCGCCTTCGCGCTTCTTCGAGTGAGTCGTCTCTTCACGAGGAGAACCAGCAGCACAGTCCATACGAGCACCGCCCAGGGCAACACGGGGAGACTCGGGCTGTGTCCCCAGCTTCCAGAAATCAGCAGCAGCGCCTCCCACAGGTGCTCCAACACCAGCTGGCAAGTGGATCCGGCGGCCGAGGGGGGGCCCTCCATGGCTGCGTCGGGCTCCACAGCTCTGTCTCCGAGCGCCAGAGTCCTGTGGCCGCAACTGACCACTCAGAACCCTGTGGAGAGTTCCACCCATGAGGTCAACGGTGCCCGGCAACCAGGGCAGAGCAGTTGGGCCGGGGGAGGGGAGGCCAGCCAGGTTCTTTTTAAATTTTTTTTAATTTAGTTCAATTAGCAAACACATAGTACATCATTAGTTTCAGATGTAGAGTTCAGCTATCATTAGTTGCATATGACACCCAGTGCTCATCACATCGGGTGCCCTCCTTAATGCCCATCACCCATTTATCTGACCCCCAACCCCACATCCCCTCCAGGATCCCTCAGTTTGTTTCCTATAGTTAAGCATCTCTTGGTTTGTCTCCCTCTCTGATTTCTTTCCTTTCAATTTTCCCTCCCTTTTATGATCGTCTGCACTGTTTCTTATATTCCACATATGAGTGAAACCATATAATTGTCTTTCTCTGACTGACTTATTTCATTCAGCATAATATCCTCTAGTTGCATCCACGTTGATGTAAATGGTATTCATAATTTATTTAAATTTCATTTGGAAACTCTTTGTCACTGGTATACAGAAATACCATATGTATCTCTATATCTACACTCTATATAGAAATATATCCAAAGAAGACATAGGAATGGCTAACAGACACATGAAAAAATGTTCAACATCATTAGCCATCAGGGAAATTCAAGTCAATACCACATTGAGATAGCACCTTACACCAGTTAGAATGGCAAGAATTGACAAGGCAAGAAACAACAAATGTTGGAGAGGATGTGGAGAAAGGGGAACCCTCTTACACTGTTGGTGGGAATACGAGTTGGTACAGCCACTTTGCAAAACAGTGTGGAGGTTCCTCAAAAAGTGAAAAATACAGCTACCCTATGACCCAGCAATTGCACTACTGGGTATTAACCCCAAAGACACAGATGTAGTGAAAAGAAGGGCCATATGCACCCCAATGTTCATAGCAGCAATGTCCACAATAGCCAAACTGTGGAAAGAGCTGAGATGCCTTTCAACAGATGAATGGCTAGAGAAGATGTGGTCCATATATACAATGGAATATTACTCAGCCATCAGAAAGGATGAATACCCACCATTTGCATCAACATGGATGGGACTGGAGGAGAATATGCTGAGTGAAATAAGTCAAGCAGAGAAAGTCAATTATCACATGGCTTCACTTATTTGTGGAACATAAGGAATAGCATGGAGGACATTAGGAGAAGGAATGGAAAAATGAAGCGGGGGAGATCGGAGGGGGAGTTGAACCGTGAGAGACCGCGGACTCTGCGAAACAAGCTGAGGGTTTTAGAGGGGAGGGGGGTGGGGGGATGGGTTAGCCTGGTGATGGGTATGAAGGAGGACACGTACCGCATGGAGCACGGGGTGTTATATGAAAACAATGAATCGTGGAACACTACATCAAAAACTAATGAAGTATGGTGACTAACATAACATTAAAATAAAATAAAATAAAATAAAAAATAAAGATGATCAAGAAATCTGGGAGGAGAGGTGGCTGCATTGGGTATCCGCAGAGTGTTCCAAAACCCATGATTCCTCCAAATGGTGCAGATGCACACAGACACCAAGCCATCAGTTGGCTCTTTATGTGACACATCAAGGAGTGAACAGAACGACAGCTGATTTAGAAATCCTAACTGGTGAACAGAGCTTGTTATAAGACAACATGAGGAGAAATACTGTGACCTTGTCCTTCACAGAAGGAAGAAGAACCTTAAATATTAGTCTGATTTAAAGTTGAGACCTAGAGGTTGAGCTCAGCTCTACCACCCACCAGCTGTGGCTTTCCGAAAGGAGCTGGTGGAGATCTACACAGATAGCTCACTTTGTAGATGGAGCAAATACAGAAGGTCTCCCGGCTGGACCACGGTGGGATGGGACCACCCGTGCCGGGACCTGAGCCAGTTCGTTCTCCCGCCCTGCTGATTCCTTTCACCGGAAGGGCTGGGGAGGCCATAGAGTGGAGTGGAGTTGAAACTCCTGCTTGATTGTGCCCACTGTGATTTTTAGGGTGAAACAGTAGCAGGGCAGGAGTAAACAAAATGCTTTCTAAGGTTAAAAGTGAAAAATGCAAACCAAGTACTTATTGGATCCCATGGAAACTAACACATAACGATACTGACCCACTAGTTTCTTCCTCTGCCCCATTACCAAACAAAATGAATGTCGTTGTGCTGGCAGCAACCTGTGTTTGAAAAACCAAATTCCAACAGACAAGTGAGCAAGTAGACAGATGATGTTACCTTGATCCTTGAACCAGCCTGGATCTGCTGACTATCCAGCTCTTTCCTCATCTGTGAAATGGGCATAAAATAGTATTGGCCTCACATGGCTTTTGTGAGTTACACAAAGAGAGCTCTTAGAGCATCACATGGTGCATAACAAGTGCTCCTTGTGTGGCTGTTGTTATGAAGTGGAAATCTCTTTGTATCTCTCACACGTACCAGAGCCTCTTACTTAAAGGATTTCTATCCACACTTTATTCATTTAGTACATTTGTTTACGTGTCATACTGTAAAAGTAGTATTTGCTCTCAGTGAAAAATTTAGAAAACAGAAACGTAAAAGAATCATGTAGGAGCACTGTTTTTGTTGCATTTTAATCTTTTAAAAATGCATACATTGTTATTTTTATAAAATTGGGATCATACAACTGTTTTGTATGCCTATTTTTCAATTTAATGTAATATGTCATGTCTATTATATACATATATTATATATAATAAAATTTCTCTAGATCATTAGGTATCTTTTGGAAACAAGAATGATTTGAAGCACAGACAGGGAGAGCGCCATGTGAGGATACAGGCAGAGACTGGGGTGATGCTTCTACAAGCCAATAGATGCCAAAGATTGCCACCAAAGCCCCAGAAGCTGGGAGAGACAGTGGAACACATTCTCGCTCACGGCCCTCAGGAGGAACCAACCCTGACGACACCACACTTTGATCTCGACTTGCAGCCTCCAGAACTATTTCAATTCAAGGATAAGAGGACATCCCGAGATGGCTTGAACTCCATCATGATGGGGTTCGCTGAGGGCGGAATGGATGAGGCATTGTCAGTGACTTCAGCTCTCGTCCGTCACACATTCACTTTCCAAGGCACACCAACCAAGAAGGCAGATATTCAGTTAGCTTGTTCTTTATCTTCTGTCTTCTTGACAACCGAAACTGTTTTTATAACTAGAAGATCAACCAACCAAAGAAGCAAGCAAACAAACAAAACCAAGAATGGCCAGAGATCGGGAAGGTAACATCTGGATAATTTGGAAACCTCGATGGGGTTTTTGTGGCAGGGACCAGTTGCATTTGTTTTTACATGGAAAGGTGAGTGTATTTTAAATTCCATACCCTCCGTCTTTCTGCCTCTTCTGATGTGAATTAATAGCCATGTATGGTGTGTTGTCTTTCTGAACTTTTTAGTGTTTTCCATTGGTCTATCCTATAGAGGTTTTGCATATTTTTGGGCAGATTTCTGAATACTTGATATTTTCATTGATAATTGATTTATTTAAATTATTTTCCTTTGTTTTTTCCTTTTTTAATTTAAATTTAATTAGCCAACATAGAGTACAACATTAGTTTCAGATGTAGGGCTCAATAATTCATCAGTTTCATCTAACACCCAGTGCTCATAACATCACATGCCCTACTTAATGCCCATCCCCCACTTACCCCATCACTCCATCCACCTCCAGCAACCCTCAGTTTATTTCCTATAGTTAAGAGTCTGTGATGGTTTTTCTTCTTCTCTGTGACTTCCCATTCAGTTTTCTCTCCCTTCCCCTATGGTCCTCTGTGCTGTTTCTTACATTCCACATGTGAGTGAAACCATACGACAATTGTCTTTCTCTCATTGACTTATTTCGCTTAGCATAATACCCTCCAGTTCCATCCCCGGTGATGTAAATGGTAAGCAATCATCCTTTTTGATGGCTGAGTAATATTCCATGGTGTACATATACCACATCTTCTTTATCCATTCATCTGTCGTGGGGCATTCGGGCTCTTTCTACAGTTTGGCTATTGTGGGCATTGCTGCAATATGTATTGGGGTGTATGTGCCCCTTCGGATCACTATCTTTGTATCTTTGGGGTAAATACCTAGTAATGCAATTGCTGAGTCAGAGGGTAGCCCTATTTTTAACTTTTTAAGGAACCTCCCTACTGTTTTCCAGATTGGCTGCACCAGCTTGCCTTCCTACCAACAGTGTAGGAGGGTTCCCCTTTCTCTGCATCCTTGCCAACATCTGCCATTTCCTGACTTGTTAATTTTAGCCATTCTGACTGGTGTGAGGTGGTATCTCATTGAGGTTTTGATTTGGATTTCCCTGATTCTGAGTGATGTGGAGCATTTGTTCATGTGTCTGTTGGCCATTTGTAGGTCTTCTTTCGAGAAATGTCTCTTCATGTCTTCTGCAGATTTCTTCACTGGATTATTTGGTTTTTTGGGTGCTGAGTTTGATAAGTTCTTTATAGATTTTGGTTATTAGCCCTTTATCTGATAAGTTATTTGCAAATATCTCCTTCCATCCCATAGGTTGCCTTTTGGTTTTGCTGACTGTTTCCTTTGCCGGGCAAAAGCTTTTTATCTTGATGAAGTCCCAGTAGTTCACTTTTGCTTTTGTTTCCCTGCCTTTGGAGATGTGTCTAGCAAGAGTTGCTGCAGCCGAGGTCTAAGAGATTGTTGCTGTGTTCTCCTCTAAGATTTTGATGGATTCCTGTCTCCCATTTAGGTCTCTCGTCCATTTTGAGTTTATCTTTGTGTATGGTGTAAGGAAATGGTCCAGTGTCATTCTTCTCCATGTGGCTGTCCAATTATCCCAACGTCATTTGTTGAAGAGACTTTTTTTCTTTTGGATTTTCTTTCCTGCTTTGTCGAAAATTAGTTGACAATAGAGTTGAGGGTCCCTTTCTGGGTTCTCTATACTGTTCCATTGATGTCTGTCTGTTTTTGTGTCAGTGCCATGCTGTCTTGATGATTGCAGCTTTGTCAGAGAGCTTGAAGTCCAGAACCGTGATGCCACCAGCTTTTGTTTTCTTTTTCAACATTCCTCTGGCTATTCTGGATCTTTTCTGGTCCATACAAATTTTGGGATTATTTGCTCCAGCTCTGTGAAAAATGTCAATGGCGTTTTGATAGAGATTGCATTGAATGTGTAGCTTGCTCTGGGTAGCATAAGACATTTTAACTAATATTTCTTCTTCAAATCCGTGAACATGTCATATTTTTCCATTTCTTTGTGTCTTCCTCAATTTCTTTCAAAAGTGTTCTTTAGTTTTTCGAGTAGAGATCCTTTTCCTCTTTGGTTAGGTTTATTCCTAGGTGTCTTATGGGTTTTGGTGCAACTGTAAATGGGATCAATTCCTTAATTTCTCTTTCTTCTGTCTCATTGTTACTGTATAGAAATGCAACTGATGTTTTAAAAAATCATATTGAGCCTTTATTATTTTTTTTAGGAATTATTTTTTTAGTTTTTTAATTTAAAAAAATTTTTTATTGTTATGTTAATCCCCATACATTACATCATTAGTTTTAGATACAGTGTTCCATGATTCGTTGTTTGTGCATAACACCCAGTGCTCCATGCAGAACGTGCCCTCCTCAATACCCATCACCAGGCTAACCCATCCTCCCATCCCCGTCCCCTCTAGAACCCTCAGTTTGTTTCTCAGAGTCCATCGTCTCTCATGGTTCGTCTCCCCCTCCGATTTGCCCCCCTTCATTCTTCCCCTCCTGCTATCTTCTTCTTCTTCTTTTTTCTTTCTTAAGATATATTACATGATTTGTTTCGGAGGTACAGATCTGTGATTCAACAGTCTTGCATCCATTTTCATCAGGCATATTGGTCTGAAATTCTTTTCATTGGGGTCTTTGTCTGATTTGGGGATCAAGGTAACGCTGGCCTTATAGAATGAGTTTGGAAGTTTTCCTTCCATTTCTATTTTTTGAAACCACTTCAGAAAAATAGGTGTTAATTCGTCTTTAAATGTTTGGTAGAATTCCCTTATGAGCCCATCGGCACTGGACTCCAGAAAGCTAACTGCACAAACTCGCCTTGCTCACTGAGACTAGACTGTTTTCGGCCCTGTGTTTGGCCTGTGCTGTGCCTTCTGCCAGAAAATCCCCTGTATCAACCAACTGCCCCCGCTCCTCTCCGATCATCATCTAAGGAACCTTGCTACTCCGTGTCTGGTCCCAACATAGAGCTCACGTGGAGGCCGTGCTGAGTTTCAGCTCCACAACCTGAGGAGTCGGAATCGTTCTGTGACAAGGTCTCCAAGGACTCCTCTGCTCTTTAAACTGTGAAAGCACCATCGGGGACTCCTGCTCATCTATCAGTATTCAGCTCAGAGGCCTCCTCGTCCGGAGAGGCCCCCTGCCCTGCCACCCCACCCCAGCCTGCAGCAGGGACAGTTAGAGAGCCGGAGTGGCCCAGCAGTGAGGGCACATGCCCCCTTCAGGAGCACTTCCAGCCCCTGAGCCTCTCTCTCCTGCTGCCTGTGACTCTGTGGGAGGACACGTCGTATTTGTCGTGGTTCCCGCTGGTAGCAGCGTCGGCTCCATCAGGTAGGACGTGCGTCCCCTTGGAAATCCTCCCCCTGCACTCCAGCCCCTCCCGAAGCTGCCCTTGGGGTCCCTGTTGTGGGAGCAGCTCGGAGGTGAGACCACCTGCTCACGAGGGCCGTCAGGGACGGTGGAAACCTGGCGGGAGCCCAAATGGACAGGCCTACTCCACGCCGCACTCCTCAGAAAGCGGGCTCCCCACTGCGTGCAATGGGTCCATGCCTTGCTGACTCTCCTCAGGGCCCCACGCAGAGATTTTTCTAAGGGTTCCTTGAGGACGCCCAGACAACACACAGCGATCTTACAGAAGGTGGGAGTCTTTCTTCCTGCCTCTCCTCTGACCCCCCCAACTGCCCCAACACAGCCCCGATCTGTCCTCCCCCTCCATCTCCATGATGACCACCCCAGTGCCAGCCCCCAGTGCTCCATGCAGACCCCGTGAGCCCTCTCCCAGAATCCAGCCCCGTCTCCCCCTCCCCTCGTTCCCTTGTCCCCAAAGCCACGCAGATCTGTGCAGAACACACATCACACCCGTGCCCAGCCACCAGCCCCTGTCTCCAGGTCTACACCCGCCCCGGGTGTCTCTACCCTGCACGAGGGAGAGCTCTGTGCAGGGGCCCTGCTGCCCGCCCCCTTCCCTGTCACCTGTGCCCGGTTTCCCCAGCCCCGGCAGCACAGCCCTGCCTCGGCCTTTATACTCCTGTGCTCCCTGCCTGGAACATTCTGCCCCCTGCTCTCCCAGACTACCTCCTGTGACCTTCATCTCAGCCTGAATGTCCCCTCTGGTTGTGGCCCCTGACCCCTGTAGTCATCACCCTATTGGAATTCTCTGCAGAGCAGAGATTGCTATTCCTTGTGCCCTTGTTCTTGATTCCCTGGCCTTGCCCCCACTAGGACGGAAGCCCTGGGGCTCCTCGGGCCCCACCCCATGCTGCAGGACAGCGCTAAAGACATCTTCGAAGCTGCAGAGATACTCACTACATATGTGGGTGCGAATGAAAGCAAATAATACACACAGGCACACTTTGGATCAAATAGAATCATGAGTGCGCGTCCTTCTCCAAATTGCTCCTGGACCCTTTTCTGCCTGCCCTGTGCCCGAGGCTGACTCCCCTACCTGCACTCAGGCCCTCTGGGGGCTGCCTCCTTGCCCAGCAGTCCATGGAGGTCTGGATGGCAGAGGGGGGGCACTTTGCCCCATTCCTGGGACAGCCCCCCACTGGGCTCAGCAGATGCCACTTCCCTGTCCTCCCTCCAGGCCCAGGGGTGGGACCGCCTCCCCCTGTGGCTGGAGGCTGGGAGCCCCCTCCTTGGTCCTGCCCTCTTCCCTGCTGTAGCTGGGGACTGTCCCCCGGCCTCCAACTCCGCACCGTGTGGGAGAAGCGCTCCTGCCTGGGATCTTCCCTGGTCCATCGGGACACTCTGCTCTCTGTGCAGAACATCAAGGAGCCTGTCCTCTCTTTACACATTGCACACACACGTTTTTTCCTTTCAGTAATTTATTTATCTCTAAGCAATTTTTAAAATGGTCAATTCTATTTTTACATTTTCAGGTACTCATAAAACAACTACAGTAGTCTAGATTCTGCATCCTGGGGTGTGTGCGTGTGCACATGCCCATGTGCATGGGAGTGTATGCTTGTTATCAGGAGAAAACTTTGTATTTTGACTGCATACAATTCATAAATGTTAAACAACAAACAGTATCTTAAACAAAACAACAAAGGCTAAGAAGAAAAAAATGGCAGAACAAGGAAGAAATGGTTGCAAATTCCTAAGTTTTCCTATCTATAAATTTAAGACTAAACTAATGCTATGAATTTAGGACTAAAATATGAATTCAGAACTAAAATATGAACTTAGGACTAAAATGTGAATGCAGGACCAAAATTTGAATTTAAGACTAAAATTTGAATTTAGGACTAAAATTTGAATTGACGACTAAAATATGAGTTTTAGGACTAAAATTTGAATGTAGGACTACACTAACTATTTCATACAGTTTGAGTGAGATGTTGTTTTGTTTAAGGTTTTTCTCTCTCTCTTTTTTTAAGGCAATCACATTTTGTTCACATAAATACTGAGTTATTTCTGCGGAACTGTAACCCTAGTCCTAGAGCACAGAAATGGTCTTGTTTGAAAGTCTCTATGCATGTCCACGATAGAGGATGTCTTCAGTCCCAGTGGCATGAATTTCAATCCGAACACCGTACCCACAGCAGACAGTTCTAAAGCGTCCGGCAGGGAAGCTATGTCTTCATGACCATGTGGACGAAGCTCTAGTTACACAGTCCGCGATGGGGTTACACCGCTATCCTGCGGAGAGTCACTGTGGCGTCAGTTCCGAAAGAGTAGCCGTTTCACTAGAGAGAGAGCCATCAGACGTTCTTCACGGAGCTCCGCGCAGATGCTGAGCCGGGCTGTGGCGGCTCAGAGCCCCAGCTGCCCTGAGCCCGGTCACCCCTGCAGGCGACTCCGGGTCCCGGGGCCCTCACGGTGGGCCTTCCCTCCCCCCTGGGGGCCAGATGACCCCGGGGACCCCCCGACACTCCCCAGCCTGCGTGGGCTGTGGGCGGAGCAGCAGGACCCAGAGGGTCCCACAGGACAGGCCGGCAGCTGGACTCCACACCGGCTAGCATCCGCCTCAAGCGATCATTCTCTTTCCTTAGCTCCTGGAACTCCCTCTCTCTGGACGCAGCTCCCACCCAGCTCCTTGTGACTCTTTCGTGATGGAAGAGGACCAGCTTGCGATAGTAGGAGCTGCTTCTCTCCAGCTCCTTGCCCAGGTCTTGGGCCATCTTCTTGTAGAGGTTGCGTCTCTGGCACGTGAAGTTCATTTCTCTTTGCGCGCTGGCCAGTTTCTTCTTCATTTCCAAGCACTGAGCTTCCGCTTGAAACACTTTTTGGTGAAGTTGCAGGATGTATTGGTCCTGTTCATCCAGGGGGTTCTGAAGTTTCAGCTTCAGCGGCTGAATCTCCCTGTCCAGCTGTGAAGTTTCCTTCTGCAAAGAGGCTTCCTGGGTTTGCAGGCTGCGGATTTGTCGTGTCAGCTCCGCCATCTCTCGCCTTTCTGCGCACAGTCGTCTGGCTCTGTGTTGCTGTTCCCCTTCGGGACTTGGAGGGGACCGAGGGCAGCCAGCATCCTCAGGGACGCCCTTCAGATCCACTGCTGCCCGATGGGCGGGCTGATCGCCATTTCCTGCTCCCCTCTTTGGCTGGACTCCCCGGCTCCCGGCACCGGCGTGCTGTGCAGGGAGGTCAGGCGGGGGGACGGCCTGCAGCCCGGGTCCGGCCCTGGACGGGGACTGGCTGGCTTGATCTTTCGGGACCGGCTCCATGCATGCCTTCGACGGCTCCAGCCTTTCTTCCCCCTCCTTCTCCTGCCCTTTCTGCCTCCATCTCGAAACGTCTTGGTTGAGCGGTTCGGGTCCTTCTGGAAAAGGAGGGTTTTCACTCCGATCCTCCGTTCTTTTCCTCAGAAGCTGTTCTCCATCCTTCTCCGATGTTCTGAGGATGGGTTTTTCCCCAGGGACCTGGGGCAGGTCGGGAGGCTGGCTCTTCAGTGCCTTCCTCAGAGAGATGACAGTGTCCCTAAGCACCAGCCTGCTCAGGTCTGCGTTCATTGCTGACAAGCACAGGGCTTGTAACGAGGGAGGACTGGCCACCACCGCGGGCGGCCTGAGGGCGGCCTCGGCTTGTGTGCTTGGGCCACTCTCCTCACGGCGGGCTCCACACACTTCGTGGCGGGCAGAGCCCCTGTGGCCCAGCGCCTTCGCGCTTCTTCGAGTGAGTCGTCTCTTCACGAGGAGAACCAGCAGCACAGTCCATACGAGCACCGCCCAGGGCAACACGGGGAGACTCGGGCTGTGTCCCCAGCTTCCAGAAATCAGCAGCAGCGCCTCCCACAGGTGCTCCAACACCAGCTGGCAAGTGGATCCGGCGGCCGAGGGGGGGCCCTCCATGGCTGCGTCGGGCTCCACAGCTCTGTCTCCGAGCGCCAGAGTCCTGTGGCCGCAACTGACCACTCAGAACCCTGTGGAGAGTTCCACCCATGAGGTCAACGGTGCCCGCCAACCAGGGCAGAGCAGTTGGGCCGGGGGAGGGGAGGCCAGCCAGGTTCTTTTTAAATTTTTTTTAATTTAGTTCAATTAGCAAACACATAGTACATCATTAGTTTCAGATGTAGAGTTCAGCTATCATTAGTTGCATATGACACCCAGTGCTCATCACATCGGGTGCCCTCCTTAATGCCCATCACCCATTTATCTGACCCCCAACCCCACATCCCCTCCAGGATCCCTCAGTTTGTTTCCTATAGTTAAGCATCTCTTGGTTTGTCTCCCTCTCTGATTTCTTTCCTTTCAATTTTCCCTCCCTTTTATGATCGTCTGCACTGTTTCTTATATTCCACATATGAGTGAAACCATATAATTGTCTTTCTCTGACTGACTTATTTCATTCAGCATAATATCCTCTAGTTGCATCCACGTTGATGTAAATGGTATTCATAATTTATTTAAATTTCATTTGGAAACTCTTTGTCACTGGTATACAGAAATACCATATGTATCTCTATATCTACACTCTATATAGAAATATATCCAAAGAAGACATAGGAATGGCTAACAGACACATGAAAAAATGTTCAACATCATTAGCCATCAGGGAAATTCAAGTCAATACCACATTGAGATAGCACCTTACACCAGTTAGAATGGCAAGAATTGACAAGGCAAGAAACAACAAATGTTGGAGAGGATGTGGAGAAAGGGGAACCCTCTTACACTGTTGGTGGGAATACGAGTTGGTACAGCCACTTTGCAAAACAGTGTGGAGGTTCCTCAAAAAGTGAAAAATACAGCTACCCTATGACCCAGCAATTGCACTACTGGGTATTAACCCCAAAGACACAGATGTAGTGAAAAGAAGGGCCATATGCACCCCAATGTTCATAGCAGCAATGTCCACAATAGCCAAACTGTGGAAAGAGCTGAGATGCCTTTCAACAGATGAATGGCTAGAGAAGATGTGGTCCATATATACAATGGAATATTACTCAGCCATCAGAAAGGATGAATACCCACCATTTGCATCAACATGGATGGGACTGGAGGAGAATATGCTGAGTGAAATAAGTCAAGCAGAGAAAGTCAATTATCACATGGCTTCACTTATTTGTGGAACATAAGGAATAGCATGGAGGACATTAGGAGAAGGAATGGAAAAATGAAGCGGGGGAGATCGGAGGGGGAGTTGAACCGTGAGAGACCGCGGACTCTGCGAAACAAGCTGAGGGTTTTAGAGGGGAGGGGGGTGGGGGGATGGGTTAGCCTGGTGATGGGTATGAAGGAGGACACGTACCGCATGGAGCACGGGGTGTTATATGAAAACAATGAATCGTGGAACACTACATCAAAAACTAATGAAGTATGGTGACTAACATAACATTAAAATAAAATAAAATAAAATAAAAAATAAAGATGATCAAGAAATCTGGGAGGAGAGGTGGCTGCATTGGGTATCCGCAGAGTGTTCCAAAACCCATGATTCCTCCAAATGGTGCAGATGCACACAGACACCAAGCCATCAGTTGGCTCTTTATGTGACACATCAAGGAGTGAACAGAACGACAGCTGATTTAGAAATCCTAACTGGTGAACAGAGCTTGTTATAAGACAACATGAGGAGAAATACTGTGACCTTGTCCTTCACAGAAGGAAGAAGAACCTTAAATATTAGTCTGATTTAAAGTTGAGACCTAGAGGTTGAGCTCAGCTCTACCACCCACCAGCTGTGGCTTTCCGAAAGGAGCTGGTGGAGATCTACACAGATAGCTCACTTTGTAGATGGAGCAAATAGAGAAGGTCTCCCGGCTGGACCACGGGGGGATGGGACCACCCGTGCCGGGACCTGAGCCAGTTCGTTCTCCCGCCCTGCTGATTCCTTTCACCGGAAGGGCTGGGGAGGCCATAGAGTGGAGTGGAGTTGAAACTCCTGCTTGATTGTGCCCACTGTGATTTTTAGGGTGAAACAGTAGCAGGGCAGGAGTAAACAAAATGCTTTCTAAGGTTAAAAGTGAAAAATGCAAACAAAGGACTTATTGGATCCCATGGAAACTAACACATAACGATACTGACCCACTAGTTCCTTCCTCTGCCCCATTACCAAACAAAATGAATGTCGTTGTGCTGGCAGCAACCTGTGTTTGAAAAACCAAATTCCAACAGACAAGTGAGCAAGTAGACAGATGATGTTACCTTGATCCTTGAACCAGCCTGGATCTGCTGACTATCCAGCTCTTTCCTCATCTGTGAAATGGGCATAAAATAGTATTGGCCTCACATGGCTTTTGTGAGTTATACAAAGAGAGCTCTTAGAGCATCACATGGTGCATAACAAGTGCTCCTTGTGTGGCTGTTGTTATGAAGTGGAAATCTCTTTGTATCTCTCACACGTACCAGAGCCTCTTACTTAAAGGATTTCTATCCACACTTTATTCATTTAGTACATTTGTTTACGTGTCATACTGTAAAAGTAGTATTTGCTCTCAGTGAAAAATTTAGAAAACAGAAACGTAAAAGAATCATGTAGGAGCACTGTTTTTGTTGCATTTTAATCTTTTAAAAATGCATACATTGTTATTTTTATAAAATTGGGATCATACAACTGTTTTGTATGCCTATTTTTCAATTTAATGTAATATGTCATGTCTATTATATACATATATTATATATAATAAAATTTCTCTAGATCATTAGGTATCTTTCGGAAACAAGAATGATTTGAAGCACAGACAGGGAGAGCGCCATGTGAGGATACAGGCAGAGACTGGGGTGATGCTTCTACAAGCCAATAGATGCCAAAGATTGCCACCAAAGCCCCAGAAGCTGGGAGAGACAGTGGAACACATTCTCCCTCACGGCCCTCAGGAGGAACCAACCCTGACGACACCACACTTTGATCTCGACTTGCAGCCTCCAGAACTATTTCAATTCAAGGATAAGAGAACATCCCGAGACGGCTTGAACTCCATCATGATGGGGCTCGCTGAGGGCGGAATGGATGAGGCATTGTCAGTGACTTCAGCTCTCGTCCGTCACACATTCACTTTCCAAGGCACACCAACCAAGAAGGCAGATATTCAGTTAGCTTGTTCTTTATCTTCTGTCTTCTTGACAACCGAAACTGTTTTTATAACTAGAAGATCAACCAACCAAAGAAGCAAGCAAACAAACAAAACCAAGAATGGCCAGAGATCGGGAAGGTAACATCTGGATAATTTGGAAACCTCGATGGGGTTTTTGTGGCAGGGACCAGTTGCATTTGTTTTTACATGGAAAGGTGAGTGTATTTTAAATTCCATACCCTCCGTCTTTCTGCCTCTTCTGATGTGAATTAATAGCCATGTATGGTGTGTTGTCTTTCTGAACTTTTTAGTGTTTTCCATTGGTCTATCCTATAGAGGTTTTGCATATTTTTGGGCAGATTTCTGAATACTTGATATTTTCATTGATAATTGATTTATTTAAATTATTTTCCTTTGTTTTTTCCTTTTTTAATTTAAATTTAATTAGCCAACATAGAGTACAACATTAGTTTCAGATGTAGGGCTCAATAATTCATCAGTTTCATCTAACACCCAGTGCTCATAACATCACATGCCCTACTTAATGCCCATCCCCCACTTACCCCATCACTCCATCCACCTCCAGCAACCCTCAGTTTATTTCCTATAGTTAAGAGTCTGTGATGGTTTTTCTTCTTCTCTGTGACTTCCCATTCAGTTTTCTCTCCCTTCCCCTATGGTCCTCTGTGCTGTTTCTTACATTCCACATGTGAGTGAAACCATACGACAATTGTCTTTCTCTCATTGACTTATTTCGCTTAGCATAATACCCTCCAGTTCCATCCCCGGTGATGTAAATGGTAAGCAATCATCCTTTTTGATGGCTGAGTAATATTCCATGGTGTACATATACCACATCTTCTTTATCCATTCATCTGTCGTGGGGCATTCGGGCTCTTTCTACAGTTTGGCTATTGTGGGCATTGCTGCAATATGTATTGGGGTGTATGTGCCCCTTCGGATCACTATCTTTGTATCTTTGGGGTAAATACCTAGTAATGCAATTGCTGAGTCAGAGGGTAGCCCTATTTTTAACTTTTTAAGGAACCTCCCTACTGTTTTCCAGATTGGCTGCACCAGCTTGCCTTCCCACCAACAGTGTAGGAGGGTTCCCCTTTCTCTGCATCCTTGCCAACATCTGCCATTTCCTGACTTGTTAATTTTAGCCATTCTGACTGGTGTGAGGTGGTATCTCATTGAGGTTTTGATTTGGATTTCCCTGATTCTGAGTGATGTGGAGCATTTGTTCATGTGTCTGTTGGCCATTTGTAGGTCTTCTTTCGAGAAATGTCTCTTCATGTCTTCTGCAGATTTCTTCACTGGATTATTTGGTTTTTTGGGTGCTGAGTTTGATAAGTTCTTTATAGATTTTGGTTATTAGCCCTTTATCTGATAAGTTATTTGCAAATATCTCCTTCCATCCCATAGGTTGCCTTTTGGTTTTGCTGACTGTTTCCTTTGCCGGGCAAAAGCTTTTTATCTTGATGAAGTCCCAATAGTTCACTTTTGCTTTTGTTTCCCTGCCTTTGGAGATGTGTCTAGCAAGAGTTGCTGCAGCCGAGGTCTAAGAGATTGTTGCTGTGTTCTCCTCTAAGATTTTGATGGATTCCTGTCTCCCATTTAGGTCTCTCGTCCATTTTGAGTTTATCTTTGTGTATGGTGTAAGGAAATGGTCCAGTGTCATTCTTCTCCGTGTGGCTGTCCAATTATCCCAACGTCATTTGTTGAAGAGACTTTTTTTCTTTTGGATTTTCTTTCCTGCTTTGTCGAAAATTAGTTGACAATAGAGTTGAGGGTCCCTTTCTGGGTTCTCTATACTGTTCCATTGATGTCTGTCTGTTTTTGTGTCAGTGCCATGCTGTCTTGATGATTGCAGCTTTGTCAGAGAGCTTGAAGTCCAGAACCGTGATGCCACCAGCTTTGGTTTTCTTTTTCAACATTCCTCTGGCTATTCTGGATCTTTTCTGGTCCATACAAATTTTGGGATTATTTGCTCCAGCTCTGTGAAAAATGTCAATGGCGTTTTGATAGAGATTGCATTGAATGTGTAGCTTGCTCTGGGTAGCATAAGACATTTTAACTAATATTTCTTCTTCAAATCCGTGAACATGTCATATTTTTCCATTTCTTTGTGTCTTCCTCAATTTCTTTCATGAGTGTTCTTTAGTTTTTCGAGTAGAGATCCTTTTCCTCTTTGGTTAGGTTTATTCCTAGGTGTCTTATGGGTTTTGGTGCAACTGTAAATGGGATCAATTCCTTAATTTCTCTTTCTTCTGTCTCATTGTTACTGTATAGAAATGCAACTGATGTTTTAAAAAATCATATTGAGCCTTTATTATTTTTTTTAGGAATTGTTTTTTTAGTTTTTTAATTTAAAAAAATTTTTTATTGTTATGTTAATCCCCATACATTACATCATTAGTTTTAGATACAGTGTTCCATGATTCGTTGTTTGTGCATAACACCCAGTGCTCCATGCAGAACGTGCCCTCCTCAATACCCATCACCAGGCTAACCCATCCTCCCACCCCCGTCCCCTCTAGAACCCTCAGTTTATTTTTCAGAGTCCATCGTCTCTCATGGTTCGTCTCCCCCTCCCATTTGCCCCCCTTCATTCTTCCCCTCCTGCTATCTCCTTCTTCTTCTTTTTTCTTTCTTAAGATATATTGCATGATTTGTTTCGGAGGTACAGATCTGTGATTCAACAGTCTTGCATCCATTTTCATCAGGCATATTGGTCTGAAATTCTTTTCATTGGGGTCTTTGTCTGATTTGGGGATCAAGGTAATGCTGGCCTTATAGAATGAGTTTGGAAGTTTTCCTTCCATTTCTATTTTTTGAAACCACTTCAGAAAAATAGGTGTTAGTTCGTCTTTAAATGTTTGGTAGAATTCCCTTATGAGCCCATCGGCACTGGACTCCAGAAAGCTAACCGCACAAACTCGCCTTGCTCACTGAGACTAGACTGTTTTCGGCCCTGTGTCTGGCCTGTGCTGTGCCTTCTGCCAGAAAATCCCCTGTATCAACCAACTGCCCCCGCTCCTCTCCGATCATCATCTAAGGAACCTTGCTACTCCGTGTCTGGTCCCAACATAGAGCTCACGTGGAGGCCGTGCTGAGTTTCAGCTCCACAACCTGAGGAGTCGGAATCGTTCTGTGACAAGGTCTCCAAGGACTCCTCTGCTCTTTAAACTGTGAAAGCACCATCGGGGACTCCTGCTCATCTATCAGTATTCAGCTCAGAGGCCTCCTCGTCCGGAGAGGCCCCCTGCCCTGCCACCCCACCCCAGCCTGCAGCAGGGACAGTTAGAGAGCCGGAGTGGCCCAGCAGTGAGGGCACATGCCCCCTTCAGGAGCACTTCCAGCCCCTGAGCCTCTCTCTCCTGCTGCCTG